>NC_092499.1:130228124-130513195 GCF_047511675.1 Marmota flaviventris
GTTGGTTTAGTGTTAGTATTAGGGTTAGTGTTCGGTTTATATTATACTGTTAGGGTTAGGGTTAGTGTTAGGTTAAGTTTACGTTTAAAGTGTGGTTTAGGGTTAGTTTTAGTGTTAGGGTTATGGTTAGGTTTAGTGTTAGTTTTAGGGTTAGGGTTTGGTTTAGTGTGAGGTGTAGTGTTAGGATTATGGTTAGTGTTAGGGTTAAAATAAAGGTTTGGGTTAGGTTTAGTTTTTGGGTTAAGGATAGGGTTTGGATTCATGTTAGGGTAAGGGTTAGGGTAGGTTTAGGTTTACGGAAATGATTAGGGTTAGGTTTCGTGTCTGGGTTAGTGTTATGGTTAGGGGTAGGATTAATGTTAGTGCTAGGGTTGGGGTTTGTGTTAGTGTTAATGTTAGAGTTAGTGATAGATTAACGGTCAGAATTAGGGTTAGGGTTAGTGTTAGGTGTAGGGTTAGGGTTAGGTTTAGTGATAAGGTTAGGTTTAGAATTGGGTTTAGGGTAAGTGTTAGGGTTAGGGTTAGGTTTACTGGTAGTGATAGGGTTAGGGTTGCGGGTAGGGTTAGTGTTAGGATTAGGGTTAGTGTTAGGGTTACGGTACATGTTAGGGTTTGGGTTAGCATTAGGGTTAGGTAAGGCTTAGAATTGGGGTTAAGTTAGGGTCAGTGTTATGGTTTGTGTGTATTTGTGTTAAGGTTAGAATTAGATTAGGGTTACAGTTACAGTTAGAGTTAGGGTTAGAGTTATTGTTAGAGTTATTATTAGGTTTAGTGTTAGTGTTAGGGTTATGGTGAGGTTTAGGGTTTGATTAAGAGTTAGGGTTAGAGTTAGGTTTCGTGTTAGGGTTAGTGTTAAGGTTTTGTTTAGGGTTAGGGTTAGGGTTAGGTTTAGTGTTATGGTTAAGGTTAAACTTTGAGATAAAATTAATGTTTGGGTTAGGGTTAGACTTAGGTTTATGATGAGTGTTATGGTTAGTGTTAGGTGAGGGTTAGGTTTAGGGTGAGGTTTAGGTTTAGTGTCAGTGTTACTTTTATGGTTAGGTTTAGTGTTAGGTTTACAGTTAGGGTTAGGGTTATTGTTAGGTTTAGGTTACGGTTAGGGTTAGTGTTATGTGTAGGGTTAGGTTTACGTTAGGGATTGGGTTAAGATTAGGATTAAGGTTAGAGATAGTGTTAGATTGAGGATTAAGTTTAGTGTTAGGGATAGGGTTAGGTTTCGTGTTTGTGTTAGGGTTAGGGTTAGTGTTAGCTTTAGGTTTAGGGATAGGTTTAGGGTAAGTGTTAGGGTTATTGTTAGGGTTAGAGTTAGTGTTAGTATTACTGTTAGGGTTAGGTTTAGGGGTATTGTTAGGATTAGATTTCATGTTTGGGTTAGTGTTAGGGTTAGTGCTATATTTATGTTTATGTTTAGGTTTAGGTTTAGTGTTAGGGTTAGGGTTATGGTTAGTGTTAGTGTTAGGGTTAGAGTTAGCTTTAGGTTTAGTTTTCGAGTTAGGTTTAGGGTTAGTGTTAGGGTTAGGTTTAGGGTAAGTGTTAAGTTTAGGGTTATGGTTATAGTTAGAGTGAGGTTTAGGTTTAGCTTTAGGGTTAGAGTTAGGGTTAGGATTAGGGTTAGAGTTTGTGTTATGGTTAGTGTTAGGGTTAGGTTTAGGGTTTGGGTTAGGGTTTGTGTTAGAGTTAGAGTTATGTCTAGGGTTAGGTTTATTGTTAAGGTTAGGGTTACGGTTAAAGTTACAGTTAGTGTTAGGTTTAGTGTTAGGATTAAGGTTAGGGTTAGTGTTAGGGTTAGGTTTAGGTTTAGTGTTAGTGTTTGGGTTAGGGTTAGTGTTAGTGTTAGGTTAAGGGTTTAGGGTTCATCCAAGTGTTAGGTTTAGGCTTAGGGTTAGGGTTAGTATTAGGTTTAGGGTTAGGGTTAGGAATATTGATAGGGTTATGGATAGTTTAAGGTTATTGTTAGGGTTAGAGTTAGGGTTAGTGTTATGCTTAGGGTTAGCGTTAGGGTTAGGGTTAGTGTTAGGATTAGGGTTAGGGTTAGGGTTATTGTTAGAGTAACTGTTAGGGTTAGGGTAAGTGTTAGGGTTAGTGTAAGGATTAGTTTTAGGGTTACGGTTATGGTTAGATTTAGAGTTAGGTGTAGGTTTAAGGTGAGTGTTGGATTTAGTGTTAGGGTTCAGGTTATGATGTGTTTTAGGGTTAGGGTTGTGTTAGGGTTAGTGTTAGGTTAATGGTTAGGATTAGGGTTAGGTTTAGGTTAGGGTTTGATTTAGGGTTAGGTGTAGTGTTAGGGTTAGGGTTAATAGTCGGGTTAGGTTTAGGGTTAAGGTTAGGGTTAATGTTAGGTTTAGTGTTACGGTCAGGGTTAGGGTTAGAATTAGTTGCTAGTGTTAGTTAAGCTTAGTGTTACTGTGAGGATTATGGTTAGGTTAAGAGTTAGGGTTAGGGTTAGGATTAGGGTTAGTGTTAGGTTTAGTGTTAGGGTTAGAATGAGTGTTAGGGTTAAAATAAGAGTTAGATTTAGGGTTAGTGTTTGGGTTAGGGTTAGGGTTTGTGTTAGGGTTAGAGTTAGGGTTAGGGTTAGGATAAGGTTTAGGGTTAGGGTTAAGGTAAGGATGAGGGTTAGTTTTGGTGTCTGGGTTAGTGTTAGGGTTAGGGTTAGGGTTAGTGTTTGGTTTAGAGTTACGGTTTGTGATAATGTTAGTTTTAGGATTAGTATATGGATAACGGTTAGGATTATGGTTAGGTTTAGGTTTAGTGTTATGGTTAGTTTTAGTTGTAGTGTTAGGTTTAGGGTGAGTGATAGGGTTAGGTTTAGGTTTACGGTTAGGATTAGTATTAGAGTTAAGGTTAGGTTTAGGCTTTGGATTAGTGTTAGGGTTAGGTTTCGTGTTTGCTTTAGGGTTAGGGTTAGTGTTAGGTTTAGTGTTAGGGTTAGGTTAGGATTAGAGTTATTGTTAGTATTAGGGTTCTGGTTAAATTTAGGTTTATTATTAGGGTTATTGTTAGGGTTAGGTTTAGGGTTAGGGTTAGTTTTAGAGTTAGGTGTATATTTAATGTTAGTGTTAGGATTAGTATTAGTGTTTAGGTAATGGTTTGTGTTAGGGTTACGGTTTTTGTTAATATTAGGGTTAGTGTTAGTATTAAGGTTAGGGTTAGGTTAAAGGTTATTGTTAGGGTTAGGGTATGGGTTAGGGTTCGGTTTAGGGTTAGTGTTAGGGTTAGGGTTAGGCTTAGAGTTAGTGTTAGTGTTAGTGTTGGGGTTAAGGTTAGGTTTACAGTAGTGTTAAGTTTAGGATTAGGATTAGGTTTGGGTTAGGGTTAGGGTTAGGGTTAGGTTTAGTGTTATGGTCAGTGTTAGGGTTAGTTTTAGGATTAGTGTTTGGGTTAGGGTTAGTGTTTGGTTTAGTGTTAGTGTTAGGGTTAATGTTAGGGTTATGGTGAGGTTTAGAGTTAGGATTATCATTTGGGTTAGGGTTAGGTTTAGGGTTAGTATTATGATTAGTATTAGTTTTAAGGTTAGTTTTAGGTTTAGGGTAGTATTTGTGTTAGGGTTAGGGTTAGGGTTAAGTATAGTGTTATGGTTAGGGTTAGGGTTAGTTTTATGGTTAATGTTCGGGTTAGAATTACAGTTAGTATTATGTAAGGGTTAGCATTATGGTTAGGTTTGGGTTAGGGTTATGGATTGGGTTATGGTTTGTGTTAGGTTTAGGGTTAGGGTTAAGGTTAGATTTAAGGTTAGGGTTATGCAAACGATTAGGGTAATTGTTAGGGTTAGGGATAGAGTTATGGTTATTGTTAGGTTTAGGGTATAGGTTTAGTGTTAGCATTATGCTTAGGGTTAGGATTAGGTTTAGGTTTAGGGTTAGGGTTAAGATTCGTATTAGGGATAGGGTTAGTGTATGTGTTATGGTTAGGGTTAGAGTTATGGTTAGAGTTAGTGTTAGGGTTAGGGTAATCGTTAAGTTTAGATTTAAGGTTAGGGTTGGTGTTATGGTTAGTGTTAGGGTTCAGTTAGGGTTACAGTTAGTGTTTGGGTTTGGGTTAGTGGTTAAGGTTAGGTAATGGTGAGAGTCAAAGTTAGATTAGGGTCAGGTTTATGTTTATGGTTAGGGTTAGGGTTAATTTTTGGTTTAGTGTTACAGTCAGGGCTAGGGTTAGAATTAGTTGCTAGTGATAGGGTTAGGGTTTGTGTTAGGTTCAGAATTAGAGTTAGGGTTTCTGTTAAAATTATGGTTAGCTTACTGTTAGGGTTAGGGTTTGGGTGAGTGTTAGGTTTAGGGTTAGGGTTAGTGTTTCATTTAGGGTTAGAATTAGGGTTAGGGTTTCTGTTAAGATTAGGATTAGCTTACTGTTAGGGTTAGGGTTAGGGTGAGTGTTAGGGTTAGGGTTATGGTTAGTGTTTCATTTAGGGTTAGAATTAGGGTTAGTGTTAGTGTTAGGGTTAGGGTTAGGAATAACGTTAGTGTTAGATTTAGGGTTAGGGTTAGGGTTAGGCTTAGGGTTAGTGATAGAGTTAATGTTTTGATTAGGGTTAGTGTTAGTGTTAGTGTTAGGGTTAGGTTTAGGTAAGGGTTATGGTTAGGGTTAGTTTAGGATTAGGGTTATGGTTTTGGTTAAGGTTTCTGTTAGGGTTAGGGTAGGTTATACTTATGCTTAGTTTTAGGGTTAAGGTTAGGGTTCGTGTTCGGGTCAGTGTTAATTTTAGGGTTAGGGTTCAGTTTAGTGTCAGGGTTAGGTTTAGTTTTAGGGTTAGTGTTAGGGTTAGGGTTAGTGTTAGGTTTAGGGTTAGGTTAGGGATAGTGACAGGTCAGTGTTACAGTTAGGATTAGTGTTAGTGTTAGAGTATGGTTAGGTTTAGGGATTTGGTTAGTTTAAGGGTTAGGTTTAGTCGAGGCTTAGGGTTAGGGTTCGGTTAGTGATAGGGTTAAGGTTAGGGTTCAGTTTAGGTTTCATTTTAGGGTTGCAATTAGGGTTAGTGTTAAGGTTAGGGTTAGGATTAGGTTTAGGTTTAGTTTTAGTGTTAGAGTTAGGGTTAGGGTTACAATTAGTGTTAGTAATAGGGTTAGCGCTAGGGTTAATGTTAGATTTATGGTGAGGGTTAGGGTTAGAGTTACACTAAGGGTTAGTGTCAGGGTTAGGTTTAGAATTAGGATTAGGGTTAGGTTTTGTGTTCGGTTTATGGATAGGGTTATGATTAGGGTTATGGTTACGGTTAGTGTTAGGATTCAGGTTAGTGTTAGGGTTAGGGTGTAGGTTAGGGTTATGGTTAAGGTTAGGGTTAGGTTTAGGATGAGGATTAATTTAGAGTTAGAGTTAGGATTAGGGTTCATGTTATGATTAGGTTTAGGGTTAGTGTAAGATTTACATTTAGGGTTAGGGTTAGAGTTATTGTTAGGGTTAGTTTTAGGGTTAGATTTAGGGTTAGTGTTAGGTTTAGGGTTAGGGTAGGGTGAGGGTTAGGGTTAGGTTTATGGTTAGTTTTAGGGTTAATTTTAGGGTTAGGGTTAGTATTATGGTTAGCGTGGGTGTTACTGTTAAAGTTAGTGTTAGGGTTAGGTTTAGTTTTCGGTTTAGGGTTAGGGTTAGGTTTAGGATTCGTGTTAGGTTTAGGGTTAGGTTTAGGTTAAGTGTTAGTGTTAAGGTTAGGGTTATGGTAAGAGTTAGTGTTAGTCTTAGGTTAGAGTTAGGGTTAGTGTTAGGGTTAGTGATAAGTTTAGTGTTAGAGTTAGAGTGAGGTTTAGTGTTAGGGTTTACATTAAGTTTAGGGCTAGTGTTTGGGTTAGGGTTAGGGTAAGGGGTAGGTAAAGGTGAGGGTTAGGTTTAGATAAGGGTCAGGGTTATGGTTTAGGTTAGGGTTTTTCTTAGGATTAAGGTTAGAGTTATGGTTAAGTTTAGGGTTAAAGTTAGTGTTAGGATTAGTTTTAGGGTTAGGTTTAGTGTTAGGCTTAGGCTTAGAATTAGGGTTAGGGTTACTGTTAGGGTTAGGGTTAGAGTTAGGATTATTGTTAGGATTACAGTATAGGTTTAGGGTTAGCCTTAATGTTAATGTTAGTATTAGGGTTAGGGTTAGTGTTAGGGTTAGTGTTAGGTTTAGGGTTAGGGTTAAGGTTCGCATTAAGGTTAGGGTTAGGGTAAGTGTTATGGTTAGGGTTAGGGTTACGGATAGAGATAGTGTTAGGGTTAAGGTCAGAGTTTGGTTTATTTTTAAGTTTAGGGTTAGTGTTAGCCTTAGTGATAGGGTTTGGTTTGGGTTAAGGTTAGTGTTTGGGTTAGGGTTAGTGGTTAGGGTTATGTAAATGTGAGTGTCAATGTAAGATTAGGGTCAGAGTTATGGTTGCATTAGGGTTTGTATTAGGGTTACGGTTAGAGTTATTGTTAGGGTTAGTGTTAGGGTTAGGTTTTATTTTAGTCTTAGGGTTATGGTTAGTGTTAGTTTTGCTGTTTGGGTTAGTTTTTGGGTTAGGGATAGCGTTAGGTTTAGTGTTAGTGTTTGGGTTAGGGTTAGGGTAAGTGTTAGTGTTAGTGTTAGTGTTAAGGTTAGGTTTAGATTTAGGTTTAGTCTTAGAGTTACGGTTAGGGTTTGGGTGATGTTGGGCTTAGTGGAATGGTTAGTGATAGGGTTTGTGTTACTCTTAGGATTAGGTTTGATTTAGGGCTATTGTTAGGGTTAGGATTAGGGTTAGGTTTAGGTAAGGGTTAGCATTATGGTTAGGTTAGAGTTAGGGTTATGGTTTGTGTTTGGGTTTGGGTTATGATTAGGGTGAGGGTTAGGTTTAAGGTTAGGTTTTGGGTTAGGGTTAATGTTAGGGTAGGGTTAGGGTTAGGTTTAGTGTTAGGGTTAGGATTAAATTTATAGTTCCAGTTAGGGTTTGTGTTAGGGTTACGGTTAGGTTTAGGATTAGGGTTCATGTTAGGGTTTCATTTAGGGTTAGTGATAGTTTTAGGTTTAGGTTTTGTGTTAGATATAGTGTTACGGTTAGGGTTAGGGTTAGGTTTAGGATTTGTGTTTTGGTTAGAGTTAGGTTTAGGGTTAGTGTTAGGGTTAGGATAAGGGTTAGGTATCATGATAGGGTTAGGGTTAGAGTTAGGAATAGTGTTATGGTTAGGGTTAGTTTAGGGTTTGTGTTAATGTTAGGGTTAGGGTTAGTGATAGGTTTAGGTTTAGGGTAAGGTTGAGTGTTAGGTTAGGGTTAGTGTTAGATTAAGGTTAGAGTTATGGTTAGGGTTAGGTTTTGTGTTAAATTTAGGGTTACGGTTAGGGTGAGTGTTAGGGTTATGGTTAGGTCAAGGGTTAGTGTTAGTGTTTGGTTCCGGTTTATAGTTAGATTTAGGGTTAGTGTTAGGGTTAGGGTTAGTATTGGGTTTAGGATTAGGGATAGGGTTAGGTTTTCATTTAGAGTTAGGATTATTGTTTAGGTTAGGATTAGGGTTAGGGTTAATGCTTTTTTTAGAGTTAGGGTTAATGTTAGTTTTTGGGTTAGTTTTAGGTTTGGGATTCGGTTTTGGGTGAGGGTTAGGCTTAGGGTTATGGTTAGTTTTAGGGTTCATGTTAGGGTTAGGTTTAGAGTTCATGTTAGGGTTAGGATTAAGGTTAGGTCTAGGTTAGGGTTAGGGATATGGTTTGGGTTAGGGTTTGTGTTAGGTTTAGTGTTAGATTAAGGATTAGTGTTAAAGTTAGGGTTAGGGTTAGTGTTAGAGTTAGGGTTAGGTTTTGTGTTAGGGTTATGTTTAAGGTTATGATTAGAGTTATGGTTGTGTTTAGTGTTAGGGATAGGTTTATGTTAGGGCTAGGGTTACGTTTAAGTTTAGGGTTAGGTTAGGTTTAGCGTTAGAATTAGGGTTCGTGTTAGGGTTAGGGTTTGGGTTAGTGTTAGGTTTATGTTTATGTTTAGGGTTAGGGTTAGTGTTAGGGTAAGTTTTAGGGATAGGGTAAGAGTGAGGGTTAGGTTTATGGTTACCATTAGAGTTAGTGTTAGCGTTAGTGTTAGGATTAGGGTTAGGTTAAGGTTAGGATTAGGTCATAGGTTTAGGGTTACTTTTAAGGTTTGGGTTAGGGTTAGGATTCGTGTTTGGGTTAGGATTAGGGTTAAGTAAGGGTGTGGGTTAGGGTTAGATTAGGTTCAGGGTTATGGTTTTGTTAGGGTTTGTGTTAGGGTTAAAATTAGACTTAGTGTTAGTGTTATGGTTAGGGTTAGAGTTACTTTTAGAGTTAAATTTAGGATGACGATTAGGATTAGTGTTAGGTTTAGGTTTAGGGTTTAGTTTAGGGTTGGGCTTAGTGGATTGGTTAGGGTCACGGTTCATGTAAGGATAGGGTTAAAGTTAGTGTCAGGGTTATTGTTAGGTTTAGAATTAGGGTTAGGATTAGAAAACGGTTAGGATTAGGGTTAGATTTAAGGTAGGGTTAGGTTTAAGGTTAGGGTTAAGGTTAGGGTTAGTGTTAGGGTTAGTGTTAGTGTTAGGGTTAGAGTAAGGTTTAGTGTTAGTTTTAGGTTTAGGGTTAGGTTTAGGGTTAGTGTTAGGGTTAAAGTTAGGGTTATGGTTAGAGTTAGTGTTAGGGTTAGTGTTAGGGTTAGGGTTTGTGTTAGTCTTAGGGTTATGGTTAGTGTTAGTTTTGGTGTTTGGGTTAGTTTTAGGGTTAGGGATAGTGTTAGATTTAGTATTAGGGTTAAGGTTAGGGTTTGGGTAAAGGTTAGAATTAGTGGTAGGGTTAGGGTTAAGATTAGGGTTTGTGTCAGGGTTAGGTTTAGGTTTAGGTTTAATGTTAGTGTTAGTGTTAGTGATAGTTTTACTGTTAGTGTTAGGGTAAGGGTTAGGGTTAAGGTTAGGTGTTAAGGTTAGTGATAGATTTAGGATTAGGTTTTGTGTTGGAAGTACAGTTAGGTTTAGGGTTAGTGTTAAAATTAGGGTTTGGGTTAGGGTTTGTGTTAGTGTTTGTGTTAGAGTTAGTGTTAGGTTTAGGATTACAGTTAAAGTTAGTGTTAGGGTTAGTGTTAGGGTTACAGTTAGGGTTAGGTTTAGGTTTAGAATTAGGGTTAAGTTTAGGGATAGGTTTAGTATTATTAAGAGTTAGGTTTAAGGTTAGGTTTCTGGTTAGTGTTAGGGTTAGTTTTAGATTTAGGATTAGTGTTAGGGTTAGGGTTAGGATTTGTGTTAGGGTTAGGGTTAAGGTTAGTGTAATTGTTAGGGCTACGGTTAGGATAGGGTTAGGGTTAGGATTAGTGTTAGTGTTAGGTGTTTGTGTTAGAGTTAGTGTTAGGATATAGTTAGGGTTAGGGTTTGGGTTAGTGTTAGAGTTAGGGTTAGGGTTAGGGTTAGATTTAGTGTTAGTGTTAGGGTTACGGTTAGGGCTGGTGTTGGGGTTCAGGTTAGTGTTAGGTTTAGGGTTAGGGTTAGTGTTAGAGTTAGGTAAGGGTTAGGGTTCATGTTATGTTTGTCTCAGGGTTATGGTTTAGGTTAGGGTTTTTGTTAAGGTTAGGGTTAGAGTTAGTGTTAGTGTTAGGATTAGGGTTAGGTTTAGGTTTAGTGTTAGGGTTAGGTTTAGGGTTTGATTTAGGGTTAGGCTTACTGGTATGGTTAGTGTTTATGTTCGTGTTAAGGTTAGCGTTAGGTTTAGTGTTAGGATTAGTCTTAGGGATAGGTTACAGTAAGGTAAGCATTAGTGTGTGGTTAGGGTTTGGAGTATGGTTGGGTTAGGGTTTGTGTTAGGGTTAGGGTTAGTGTTAGGTTTAGGATTACAGTTAGTGATAGTGTTATAGTTAGTGTTAGGGTTACAGTTAGGGTTAGGTTTAGTATTAGGGTTAGGTTTAGGTTTAGTGTTAGGTTTAGACTTAGGGTTAGTGTTAGTTTTAGGGTCAGGGTTAGGGTTAGGGTTAGGTTTATTTTTAGGATTAGAATTAGGGTTAGGGTTAGCATTAAGTTTAGGTTTAGGGTTAGGGTTAGGGTTATTGTTAGGATTAGTGTTAGGTTTAGAGTTATGGTTAGTGTTCGTTTTACGGTTAGGGTTAGCATTAGGGTTAGGATAAATGTTAAGGTTAGAATATGGATTACAGTTAGATTTAGAGTTAGGGTTAGGGTTAGGTTTAGGTTCAGGGTTTGGATTTGGTTTATGGGTAGTATTAGGGTTAGGTTTAGTGTTAGTGTTAGGGTTAGGGTTAGATAAGGTTAGGGTTCGGTTTAGGTTAGGGTAAGCGTTATGGTTTGGTTTAGGGTTTGTGTTAGGGTTAGGGTTAGAGTTAGTGTTATTGTTAGGATTTGGGTTAGGGTTAAGTTTACGGTTAGTTTTATGGTTAGGGTTAGGGTTAGTTTTAGGGTTAGTGTTAGGGTTAGGGTTTGGGTGAAGATTAGGGTTAGTGGTATAAATAGGTTTAGGGTTCATGTTAGGGTAAGGGTTAGTGTTCGGTTTAGGATTAGTGATAGGTTTATGTAAGGGTTAGCATTAGGTATGGTAGGGTTACGTTTTGGGTTAGGGTTTGTGTTAGTATTAGTGTTAGGCTTAGGTTAAGATTAAAATTAGGATTAGGGTTAGTTTTAAGGTTTGTGTTAGTGTTAGGGTTAGGTTTAGGTTTAGGGTTTGTGTTAGTATTAGTGTTAGGCTTAGGTTAAGGTTAAAATTAGGATTAGGGTTAGTTTTAGGGTTTGTGTTAGTGTTAGGGTTAGGTTTAGGTTTAGGGTTCATGTTAGGGTTATGGTTAGGGTTAGCGTTAGGGTTAGTTTTAGGTTTAGGTATAAAGTTAGGGTTAGGGTTAGGCTGAGTGTTACCATTAGGGTTCAGATTAGTGTTAGAATTAATGTTTGGTTTAGGGTTAGAGTTAGGTTTAGGGTTAGTGTTAAGGTTAGTGTTAGGGATAGGGTTAGGTTTAGTGTTAGTATTAGGGCTCGATTTAGCATAAGGGTTAAGGTTACATTTAGGGTAATGATACTTTTAGGGCTAGGGTTCAGGTTAGGTTTAGTGTAATAGAGAGGTTATTTTTAATGATAGTGCTAGGGTCAGGCTGAGGATTATAATTAGGGTTAGTGTTTGGGTTTGGGTAATGGATAGGGTAGAGCTAGGGTTAGGGCTAGGTTTATGGCTAGAGTCAGGGCTAGGGATAGGGTTAGGTTTAGGGTAAGGGTTAGGGCTAGGTTTAGGGTTCGAGTTAGGATTAAAGCTAGGATTGGGTCTTGGATTAGGGCTAGGTTTTTGGTTACATTAGGGCTCTTCTTAGGGATACGGCTAATGTAAGAACTAAGGTTATGATTAGGGCTAGTTTTAGGGTTACATTTAGGACTAAGTCTAGTTTTAGGATTAGGTTTATGTTTAGGGTGATATTTTGAACTAGGGTTAGTGTTAGGGTTAGAGTCAGTGTGTCACGTTTCGTTTTATGGTAAGGGACTCAAATTAGGGGTAGGATTAGGGTTAGATGTAGGGTTAGGATTTGGTTTAGGTTAAGGTTTAGGTTAGTCCTATGGCTCGGTTTTGTTTTAGGATTAAAGCTAAAGTTAATGGTCATTTTATGATTGGCGTTAGTGTTATTGCTATTGATAGGGTGAGTTTAGGATTAGGAGTAGATTTAGAGTTATGGTTAATTCTAGGGTTAGGGCTATGGCTAGTGTTAGAGCTAAGATTAGGGCTAGTGTTTTGGTTATGCTAAAGGATAGGGTTAGAACTAGGAATAGGGCTATGTCAAGAGTTAGAGTTAGTCTTAGGTCTAGAGTTTGGGATAGGGTTAGGGCTAAATTAGGGCTAGAAATAGGTCTAAGGTTAGTGTAAGGCTTAGGCCTAGGATTAGTGCTATGTTTATGGTTAGGTTTAGGAGAAGGGATGCCTGTTTGATTTCCACCTCCATTTCCATTTACCCATAGGTGTCAAAATAAAGTGAAACCTTAAAATACAAAGTGTTCATGATAGTGAACCATTGAATTGAGAAGAACATACCTTGGGAGCATACTAAGGATAGATAAAAGATGACTCCTGCCCAGTATCAAACAAATTTGAACAAAATTAATTCTCACCCTATCATTACCTCTAACCCTAGCCGTAGCCGTAACACTAAACCTAACATTAACCCTAACCTGATTAGAGAACCATTGATCCTAGAATTCCCACACTTGGGGAGCCTTGTGGGGCAAGCATAGTGATGAATCCTATGCAACATCAAACAAATCTGATCAAATAATTATGGAAGGTATTTCAGTGCATGCATATTTCCCTGCTTTCTCCTAAAGGGCTCTTGGATAAAGTTGTTTTTGCATGCTTAAGCATAGGCCTACTTTTACAAGGAACATACCAGAGTCCCTAGAGAGAACTGATTGAGTGTGTGAAGTTACAAGCAGCTAGCACAAACCCTGTTTGATTTTCAACTCCATTAACTTTCCTGTATAGGTCAAAATGAAGTGAAATCTTAAAATAAAAAAAAAAAATGTTCCTGACAGCAAACTTGTGAATGGAGAAGGCATAAATCTGGGGAACAGAGTAAATCTAGCTGAAAGATAAATCCTGCCAAGTATCAAAGAAATTTGAATAAAACTAACTCTATCCCTAACACTAACTCTAACCCTAGCTCTTCCCGTAACCCTAACATTTTTATGAAACCTTTGACCATAGAATTTCCGAACTTGGGCAGCCTAGTGGGGCAAGCTAAGGGATGGATGCTGTGCAATATCAAAGAAATCTGTCCAAAAATTTGATGGAGTATATGAGTACATGCATATTTCCCTGTTATCTCCTAAAGGACTCTTGGGAAAAGTTGTTTTTACATGCTTCAGCTTAGGCCTACTATCACAAGAACAAACCAGAGATTGCTCACAGAGAATTGATGGAGTGTGAAGTTTCAAGCAGCTAGCACCAATGCTGTTTGATTTTCAGCTCCATTTACATTTACATGTATAGGACAAAATGAACTGAAACTTTAAAATACAAACTGTTCCTTACAGTGAACCATTGAACCTAGGAGGCCCAAAAAAGATAGAGTATAGTAAGGATAGGAGAAAAATGAATCCTGCCCAGTATCAAAGAATTTGAAAAAAAAAAAAGTAACTCTAATCCTAATACTAGCTCTAACACTAGCCCCAAGACTGTCCTTAACACAAACCCTAACCTGATCGAAAAACTGATGATCCTAGAAGTCCAAAACTTGGGGAGACTAGTGGGATAAGCTCTCAGATGAATCCTATGCAGTATCAAAGAAATATGACCAAATAATTGAGGTGGTATTTCTCTGTTTTCTGCTAAAGAGCTCTCAGATAAAGTTGTTTTTGCCATCTTCATTTTAGGGCTACTTTCACAAGGAACAAACCAGAGAGTTCCCACAGAGAACTGATTCAGTGTTTGAAGTTTCAAGCAGCTAGAACAAACCCAGTTTGATTTCAACCTCCATTTTAATTTACCTATATAGGTCAATATGAAGTGAAACCTTAACATACAGAGTGTCCCTGTTAGTGAACCTTTGAAATGAGAAGGCCCAAACCTGAGGAATATATTAAGGATAGGTAAAAGATGACTCCTTCCAAGTATCAAAGAAATTTGTACAAAACTTACTCTCACCCTAACACTACATCTAACCCTAGCCCTAACCCTAAAACTAACACTAACCCTAACCTGATTAGAGAACCATTGATCCTAGAAGTCCCACACTTGGAGAGCTTTGTGGGGAAAGCTAAATAATGAATCCTATTCAGTATCAAACAAATCTGACAAAATAATTATGACAGGAATTTCAGAGCATGCATATTTCCTGCTTTCTCCTAAAGGACTCTCAGATAAAGTTATTTTGCATGCTTCAGCTTAGGCCTACACTCACAAAGAACTGAGGGTGTGTGTGCAGTTTCAAGCAGCTAGCATAAACTCTGTTTGATTTCCAGGTCCATTTACATTTACTCGCATAGGTCAAAATGAAGTAAAATGAAAACATTAACTATTTCGGACACCAAACTGTTGAACCAAGAGGCCTAAATCTGGGAAACAGAGTAAGGTTAGTTAAAGATGAATCCTGGATTGTATCAAAGAAATTTGAATAAAGTAACTCTAACCCTAATACTACCTCTATACTGAGCCCTAATCCTAACCCTAAACATTAACATAGCCCTATCCCTAACCCTAACTTTAACCTTAATTTTAACTGTAACCATTGCCCAAACCCTAGTTCTAACTCTATCCATTACCATAACTAACCCTAACCCTAATGCTAAATTTAGCCCTAACCCTAACATTCACCCTAGACCTACTCTAAACCTAATCCTCATCTTAGCCCTAAATCTAGCTCCAACCATAACACTTAACCTAAACCTAACCCTAACCCTAGGCCTAACTCTAACCCTAAGCTTAACCTTAACACTAGCCCTAATCCTAATCATAAACATAGCCCTAAACCTAGCTGTAATCCTATCTTTTACCCTAAACTTAAGCCTAACCTAAATACTAACAATAGGAATAAACCTAACTGTATAGCTATCCCTAAGGCTATTCAAAACCCTAAACCTATCCTGAACCTTAAACCTAATCATATCCATTACACTGAACCTAATACTAATTCGAGCCTTATCTCTAAACCTTAATTGAAACCAATCCCTAATCCTGACCCTGACCGTATTAACACACCTAGCTCTAAACCTGACCTTTACCCTAAACCTAACCCTTACAGTAGACCTATACATAACCAAACCCTACAACTACACTTAACTGTAATGCTAGACCTTATATTAGCCCTAGGCTTAATCCCAGCCCTAGCCCTAACACAGACCCTCATCCATGCCATAAAACTAGCCTTAATACTAACCCTCATCCTAACCCTAACCCAAGAACTAATCCTCAACATAATCCTAGCCCTAACCTTAAATGTAACTGTATCCATTACCCTAAATATAACCCTTATCCTAATGCTAACCCTAGGACTAAACCTAACCCTATCACTATCCACAAAACTAACAACTACCCTAAACCTAAGCTGAACCCTAAACCTAACCCTATCTTTACCCTAACTTTAACCCTATCTCTAATTTGAGCTGTAACTCTAAACTCAAACCTAAACCAAGCCCTAACACTGACCCTGGTCCTAATATTCCCCTAGCTCTAAACCTGACTCTTAACCTCTACTTAAACCTTACAATAGACCTAGACATAAACCTTTCCCTAAAACTATCCCTAACTGTAACTCTAGACCTGACATTAGCCCTAGCCATAATTCTAGCCCCAACCCTAACACAAACCCTCATCCATGCTGTAAACCTAGCCTTAATCCTAACCCTCACACTAACCCTAACCCAAGACCTAATCCTAACCATAACCATAGCCCTAAACTTAACTCCATCTGTATCCATTAACGTAAACATAACTCTTATCCTAATGATAACCCTAGGACTAAACCTATCACTATCCCCAAAACTATCAATTACCCTAAACCTAACCTGAACTCTAAACCTAACCGATAAACATTTCCCTAAAACTATTGCTAACTGTAACCCTAGACCTGATACTAGTCCTAGACATAATTCTAGCCTAAACCCAAACAGAAACCCTAGCACTTATCCTAGCCCTAAACATATCCTTAATTACAATTCTAACCCAAACTCTAGGCCTAACCCTGACAATAACCCTAGCCCTAAATTAGCGCTATCCCTAGCCTTAGTCATAAGACTAACTCTAACTCTCACAAGAGACTTTTCACTTGTTCTAACCCTTACCATAACCCTAACCCTAGCCCCAACCCTAGCCCTAACCCTTGCCATATCCTTTGCACTAGCACTAACCTTAGACAAAACCTAACTCTAAATCGAGCCCTAACACGAAGACTAAGCCAAACCCTAACACTAGTCCAAACCATGACACTAATCCTAAAACTAGCCCTAACCCTAGCCTTAGCCCTAAAACAAAACTGAGCTATAGCTATAACCCTAACCCTTCATCTAAACAAAACTCCAACCTTAAACCTAGCCCTAACCCTAACCCTAATATGAATTGTAAGCTGAACCCTTAAACTAACTCTGAATCTGACACTGACCCTAACACTAATAGCTCTAAACATTACCCTAACCCTAAACCTAACCCTAACAATCACTCTAGCCCTAAAACCCTAAAACTAGCCCTAAACTTCACCCAAGAACTTACATTAGACCTATCCCTAACTTAACCCAAAACTTTTCCCTAATCCTAGCTTTAACCCTAACCCTATTCATAACCATCAACCTAGCCCTAAACCAATTTCTAACTCTATCCATTACCATAACTATAACCATAACCCTAATGCTAACCCTAGGCATGAACCTAAACCTATCCATAATCTTATCCCAATCTATTACCCTGAACCAAACCTGAACCTAAACTTAACCCTATCATTACCCTAACCCTAACACTAACACTAATTCAAGCCCTAACTTTAAACCTTAACCTATCCCAAACCCTAACCCTGACCTTGACCCTAAGAAAACCCTTAGCTCTAAACTTGAACATAACGCTACACCTAACCCTTACCCAAGACATAGCCATAGTCCTAACCCTAAAACTAACTTAAATCATAATTCTGAACCTGAAATTAACGCTAGCCCTAATCCTAGTCCTAAACCTAAAACAAACCGTAGCCCTCATCCTAGCCCTAAACCTAGCTTTAATCATGACCCTAACCCTAACCCTAACCCTATCCCTAACCCTAATTCTAACCCTCACCCTACCTCTATACCTAGTTATAATTCCATCGTGCACCCTAAACTTAACCCTAACCCTAACCCTAACTCTAGGCTTAAGCCAAACAATAAACCTAGCCCTAATCCTACCACTAATTTAGCCCTACCTCTAACCATAACACTACCCCTAGCCCTAAGAGTCACTCTAACTCTCACCCTATACCTATCCCTAATTCTACCCTATCCCTTACTGTAACCCTATCCCTATCCCTAACCCTTGCCCTATGCTTAGTCCCAGCCCTAACCCTCAATCTAACTCCAAATGTAACCCTAACACTAAGCCTAAGCTTAACACTTACACTATCCCTAAACCTAACCCTAGGACTTAACCAAAATCAAGCAATATCCCTAACCCTAAACATTAACTTAAACTAAACCCTAACACTAAACCTAGACCTATCCCTAGCCCTAATTTGAGTTCTAACACTAACTTTCAAACTAACACTGACCCTGACTCATATCCTAACACTCAACCTAGCTCTAAACAACACCTTCACCTTAAACCAAAGGCTAAGAATAACCCTAACAATAATTCGAGTCCTATCCCTAACCCTAAAACGAACCCTGACCTGACTCTTATCCTAACACAAACCCTAGCTATAAATATCACCCTAAACTTAAACCTAACCTAACACTAAACTTAACCATAACACTAAAACTAACCTAAATTTAACCCTAGTTCTTACATTAGCCATGGCCCTAAACCTATCCCTAACCCTAACACAAAAACTAGCCCTAATCCAAACCCTAAACCTAAATTTAACCATAACTCCAACCCTAACTATAGCCCTAACTCTAGCTCTAAACCAATTCCTTACCTTAAGCAAAACCCTAAACCTAAGGGTAACCCTAGACCTATCCCTAATCCTTAGGCTAACCAAAACCCTAACTCTATTAATAGCACTAACCCTAGCTCTCATTCTAGCTCTAACACTATCCCAAATTCTAACCCTTACCCTGACACTTATACTGACCCTACCACTATTCCTAGGTCTAACTCTAACCCTAACTCTAACCCAAAACCTATGGAAATCATACTCCTAGATCTGACCCTGAAGCTATCTCCAAGCCTAGCCCTAAACATAGCTCAGAACCTAACCCTTACGCTAAACATAACCCTAAACCTAACCATAGTTCTAACCCTCACCCTAACCCTAACTCAAGGCCTAATCCTAACCATAACCCTAGCCCTAACCTTCACTCTAACTATATCCATTACCCTAAACATTACCTTACCCTAATGCTAACCCTAGGCCTAACCCTAACCTTATCACTATCCCCGAAACTGTCAATTACCCTTAACCTAACCTGAACCCTAATCCTCACCTTATCATTACCCTAATGCTAGCTGGAGCGCTAACCCTAAATTCAAACCTAAACCAAAGCCCAAAATTGACCCTGATATTAATAATTCTCCTAGCTTTAAACCTATTACCCTATACCTAAACTTTACACTAGACTTAGACATAAAGCTAAGCCTAAAACTATCCATAACCATAAGCGTAGACCTGACTTTAGCCCTAGCCATAATCCTAGCCCTAACGCTAGCACAAACCCTTGTCCTTATCCTAGCCCTAAACATAGCCTTAATTATAACATTAACCCTAACCCTAGGCCTAAACCTAACACTAACCATACCCCTAATTTTAGCCCTAATTTAGCCCTATCCCTAACCCTAACCCGAACCCTATCCCAAAGACTAACTCTAACTCTAACAATAGTCCTAACTCTAGTTCTAACCCTATACATTACTGGAAGCCTAATCCTAGCCTGAACTGTAGGTCTAACCCTAGCCCTATTCATATCCCTGGCCATAACCCTAGATCTAAACCTAACTATAAATCTAATCCTAACAATAAGCCTAAGCCTAAACCTAACCCTAGTCCTAACCCTAAGGCTAATCCTAAAACTAGCCCTAACCCTAGCCCTAGCACTAAAACAAAACTGAGCCATAGAACTAACTCTAATCCTTAACATAAACCAAGCCCTAATCCTACACATAGCCCTAAACCTAGCAATAATTCGAGTCTTAAACCGAACCCTAAAACTAATCCTCACCTTGACTCTGACCTTAACACTAACCCTAGGTCTAAACATCACACTAACCCTAAACCTAAACCTAACACCAGACCTAGTCCTAACCCCTAACACTAAAATTAGCCCTAATCATAATCCTAGAACTTACATCAGTTGTAATCCTAACCCTAGCCCTAACTTAACCCAAATCCTAGCCCTATTCCGAGCCCTAACTCTAGCTTTAACCCTAAACCTAAATCTAACCCTATCACTAATTGTAACCAAAGCCCTAGCTGTAACCCTAGCTCTAACCCTATCCATTACCCTAACCATAACCCTAACCCTAATGCTAACGCTAGTCCTAACCCTAATCCTTAGCCTAACTTCAACTCTAACCATATTACTAGTCTTGACCCTAGTCCTCATTCTACCTCTAAACCTAACCCTGACCTTTATCTAAACCTAAAAGTAACCCTAGGTTTAAACCTGACCCTAAAACTAAACAAAAACCTATCACTAGACCTACAGGTAACCCTATACTTATGCTGAAGAATAACACTACACTAAGACCCAAAGCTAATCCTAAATATAGCTTTAACTCTAGCCCTAGACCTAAACAAAATCCTAGCATTAGCCCTAACAATAACCCTTAACCTAAACCAAACACTTACCTATCCCTAGACCTAACTCTAGTCTAAATTCTTGCTCTAACCCTAAACTTAACCCTATCCTGAACCTTGACTCTGATCCTAACATTTAAACTAGCTTTAAATCTGACACTAACCCAAAACCTAGATCTAACAATAGAACTAGCTATAACCCCAATCCTAAAACTAGCCCTAAACATAACCCTAACTTTTACATTACCCATAGTCCTAACCCTAGCCCTAAACATAACACAAAACCTAGAGCTAATCCCAGGCCTAAACTTAGCTCTAAGCATAAACCTAAGCCTAGCCCTAACCCAAACCCTAATTCTAACCCTAACCCTCTCCTTAGACCTAACCCTAGCTCAAAGCCTAACCCTTACACTAAACATAACCCTAGCCCTATCCTAAATCATAATCCTAACACTCGCCCTAATCCTAAATTTAACCCTAGCCCAAACATTAGCTCTAACCATATCCATTACACTAACCCTAACCCTAACCCTAATTAAAACCCTATCCCAAACACTAAACCTAACTCTAACCAAAATCTTGAACTTAGAACTAAACCTAAACGTAACCTTCACACTAGCTCTAACCCTAGATGAAACACTAACCCGTATCTTAAACTAACCATAACATTAACCCTAAACTAACACTTTCCCTAACCCTAACACTTACCCTAAACCAAAACCTACCCTATCCCTAAACCTAACCCTAATCCTAGACGTAATCCCAACCATAATTTAGCCCTAACCCTAGCTCTAAAACTATCCATTACACTAAACATAACCCTAATCCTAATGCTAACTCTAACCTGATCGCTGAAACCTAACCCATACATTACCTTAAACCTTAACTAAAACCCAAAGTAAACCCTTCCATTACCTTAACTCTAAACCTAATCCTAATGCTAATTTGAGCCCTAACCCCTTAACTTTAACATAAACCAAACACTAACCCTGACCCTGACCGTGACACTCATAATTCTAGCACTACAGCTGACCTTTAACCTAAAATTAACCCTTACACTCAACTAGCCATAACCTAATCCTAAAACTATCCTTAACCATAACCCTGGACTTGATATTATCTCTAGCCTGAGTCCTACCCCTAACCCTATCAGGATACCTACCCCTCATTCTAGACTTTATCCTAGCCTTAATCCTAAAATGAACCATAACCCTAGACCTAATACTAATTCTAACCATCACCCTAGCCCTAAACCTACCAATAACCCCACTCATTCCCCTAAACTTAACCCTAACCACAGTGCTAACCCTAACCCTAGCCCAACCAGGAGGCTTAACACTAACACTAAACCTAGTCCTAATCCTAGCCCTAATTTAGAACTAACCCTAACCCTCACCCTAAGCCTAATCCTAAGAATAACTCTAATTCTCACCCTAGACATATCCCTAGTTCTAACCATATTCCTTACCATAACCCTAATCCTAGCCCTAACCCTAGCATGAGCCCTAACCCTAGATCAACCCTAACTATAAATCTAACCCTAATCCTAAACCTAAACTTCACTCTAACACTAGGCCTAACCCTGATACTAATCCAAAATCTAGCCTTAACCCTAACCTAGCCCTAAAACAAAACTGAGCCATAGCCCTAATCTAACTCTTAACCTATACTAAAACCTAATCCTACACCTAGCACTAATTTTAGCCCTAATTCGAGTCTTAAACCTAACACTAAAACTAACCCTGACCCTGACATGGACCCGAAATATAACCCTTGCTCTAAACATCACCCTAACCCTAACCCTAAAACTGGCACAAATTGTAACACTTGTTCATACATTAGCCATAGCCCTAACCCTAGCCCTAACCAAAACCAAATCCTAGCCCTTATTTGAGACTTAACCCTAGTTTTAAACCTAATCCTAACCCCAACCTAGCCCTAAATCTACCCCTAACCGTAGCCAGAATCCTAACCATAACCTTAAATATCCTTATCACTAGCTCTAACCCTATCCATTACCCTAACCCTAAACATAACCCTAATATTAACCCTAGGCCTAACCCCAACCTTATTGCTAACCCTAACCTTATTCATTAACATAAACCTAACCTGAACCCTAAACCTAACCCTATCATTACACTAACCCTAACGCTAATGCTAATTTGAGCCCTAATCCTAAACATAACCTAAGCCAATCCCTAATTCTGACCCTTCCCGTAATAATATAACTAGCTCTAACCCTGACCCTACCCCTAAACCTAAACCTTATACTAGAACTAGCCATAAACCTAACCCTAAATCTACTCCTAATGTAACCATAGTGCTGATATTTGCCCTAGCTGTAATCCTAGCCCTAACCTTAACCCTAACCCTATCCCTAGTCCTAATCCTATCCATAACCCTAGCCCTAAACTTAGCTCTAACCCTATCAATTACCCTAAACATAGAACTAATTCTAATGCTAAACCTAGGTCTAAATCTAACCCTATGCCTAACCGTAACTCTATCCATTATGCTAAACCTAACCTGAACCATAAACCTAACCCTATCATTACACTAACAAAACCCTAATGCTAATTTGAGCCCTAACCTTAAACTCTAAACTAAACAAAACCTGAAACATGACCCTGACCCTAATAATACCCCTGGCTCTAAATTTAACCCTTACCCTAAATCTAACACTTACACAAAACATAACCATAAACCTAAACCTAAAACTATACCTAACCCTAACCCTAGAACTGGCATTTGCCCTAACACTAATCCTAACCCTAACCAAAACACAAACCCTAGTCCTTAACCTAGTCTTAATCATAACTCTAACTAAACCCTAGCCCTAACCCCAGTTCTAACCTTCGTCCTATCCCTAAACCTAGCTCTAACCCCATCATTTACACTAAACCTAACCCTAAGCCCAAAACGAAACCTAGGCCTGAACATAAACATAAACCTAGCCTTATTCCTAGCCCTAATTAAGCCCTATACCTAAAGAAACTCTCAGACTAGCCCTAAGACTAACTCTCACTCTCGCCCTAGCCCTATCCCTAGTTCTAACCCTATTTTTATCATAACCTTAATCCTACTATAAACCTAGAACTAATGCTAGCCGTATCCTTAGCCCTAGACCTAACTCTAGATCTAATCCTAACTCTAAATCTAACTTTAAACCTAAGACTAAACCTAACCTTAACACTAGTCCTAAACCGAATGCTAATCTTAAAACTAGTTCTAACCATAGCCCTAGCCCTCAAACAAAATCGAGCCATAGCCCTAACTTTAAAGCTTAACCTAAACCAAAACGTAACCCTACACCTAGCCCTAAACCTAGCCCTAACTAGAGTCTAAACCCTAAACCTAAAACTACCCCTGACTTTAATTTTGACCCTAAAACTATCCTTAGCTCTAAACATCACCCCAACATTAAACCTAAACCTAACACTAGACCTAGTCCTAACCCCAATCTTATAACGAGTGCAAATCATAACTCTACTACAAACATTGGCAGTAACTCTAAACCTAGCCCTATCTCTAACCAAAACCTAGCCCTAATCCAAAACCTAACACTAACTTTAACCCTAAAACTAATCCTAACACTAGCCCTAACACTACCCTAAATGTAGCCCTAAATCTAGGTCTAATCCTATCACTTTCTCTAAGCCAATCCTAACCCTAATGCAAACCCTAGGCCTAAACTTAATCCTATTACTAGTCCTAACACTAGCCCTCATTCTACCTCTAACCATAACTCAAACCTGACACTTCTTCTTACCCTAATGTTAACCATAGGTCTAAACCGGACCTTCACCCTATACTGAACCCTAACATTAGCACTAGAAATAAACCTATTCCTAAACCAAACCCTAACACTAGCCCTAGACCTAAATGTAATCCTAAATCTAGACATATCTCTAGCCCTAGACCTAAACAAAACCCAAGCCCTAGCCCTAATAATAAACCTTAACCTAACCCAAACACTAACCCTACCCCTAGACCTAACCCTAGTGATAATTCTGGCTTTAACCCTAAAGCTAACTCTAACCTGAACACTGACCCTGACCCTAACATTAACTCTAACTCTACACATCACAATTACACTAACCCTAACCCTAACACGTGACCTAGCCATAACACAAACCCCAAAACTGGGCCTATCATAACCCTAGTTTGTACATTAGCTGTAACCCTAACACTAGCCCTAACATAACCCAAATTAGCCCTAATCCAAGTGCTAACTCTAGCTTTAACCCTAACACTAAACCTAGCTGTAAGCCAATCCCTAATCCTTGCCCTATACCTAAATCTTATCCTATTTGTTACCTTAAGCCAAACCCTAAACATAATGCTAACCCCGGTCCTAACCCTAATTCATAGCCTAACCCAAACCCTAACCCTATTACTAGTCCTAACCCTAGCCCTCATTCTAACTCTAACCATAACCCAAACATTAATCCTAACCCTGAAACTTGTACTGACCCTAACACTAACCATAGGTCTAAAACTGACGCTAACCCGAATCCGAACCCTAACATTAGCCCTACCGGTAATCCTATACATAAACCTAAACCTAACACTAGCCCTAGACCTAAACCTAATCATAAATCTGGCCATAACTCTAGCCCTAGACTGGAACAACAACCTTTCCCTAGCCCTAACAATTACCCTTAACATACCTAAACACTAACCCTACTTCTAGACCTAACCCTATTCCTAAATCTGGCACTAACCCCAACACTCACTCTAACCTAAACACTGACCCTGATGCTAACATAACCCTAGCTCCAAATCTCACCCTAACTCAAAACCTAATTCTAACACTACACCTAGCCATAACCCTAACACTAAAAATAGCCCTAATCATAACCCAAGCTCTTAACTACCCACGGTCCTAACCCTAAGCCTAAACTAACACAAAACCTAGCCCTAATGCTAGGCCTAAATCTAGCCCTAAGTGTAACCCTAAACTAACCCTAGCCCTAACCCAAACCTAACACTCCCCTTAGAAATAACCCTAGCTCAAAGCCTAACCTTTACCCTAAACATAATCCTATCCCTATCCCAAACCCTAATCTAACCCTAACCCTAATCCTAACCTAAACCATAGCCCTAACCATAGCTCTAATTCTATACACTACCCTAACCCTAGCCCTAATCCTAACCATAACCCTAGCCCTAACCTTAGCTCTAAACTTATCCATTGTCCTAACCATAATCCTAACCCTAATTCTAACCCTAGGCTTAACCCTAACCCTATCACAATCCCTAAACCTATCCATTACCCTAAAGCTAACCTGTAAACTAATCCTAAGCCAATTCATTACCCTAATATTAACTCTAACCCTATCTAATTAAAGCCCTAAACCTAAACCTTAACCTAAACTGAACCATAAGCCATTCCCTGACCTTAATAATACATCTAGCTCTAAACTTGACCCTTACCCTAAATCTAACCCTTACAGTAGACCTAACCATAAACATAACCCTAAATCTATCCCTAACCGTAAACCTAGACTTAACCCTAGACACTTACCCTTACAAAAACCCTAGCTTTAAACCTTATCCTAACCAAAAACTAACCTGAACACTAGACAAACCCTAAATCTACTATTAACCCTAGCCCTCATTCTAGCTCTAACCATGACTCAAACCAGACACTTATTCTGACCCTTATGATAACTGTATGTCTAAACCGGATCCAAACCCTATACTGAACCCTAACACTAGCACTAGAATAAACCTATACCTAAACCTAACCCTAACAATAGCCCTAGACCTAAACGTAATCCTAAATCTAGCCATATCTCTAGCCCTAGATATAAACAAAAACCTAGCCCTAGCCCTAATAATAAACCTTAACCTAACCCAAACACTAACCCTACCCATAGACCTAACCCAAGTGATAATTCTAGCTTTAATCATAAAGCTAACTCTAACCTGAACACTGACCCTGACCCTAACACTAACTCTAGCTCTAAACATCATACTAACACTAATCCTAATCCTAACACATGACCTAGCTGTAACACTAACCCCAAAACTGGCACGAATCATAACGCTAGTTTGTACATTAGCTGTAGCCCTATAACTAGCCCTAACCTAACCCAAAACCTGGCCCTTATTTGAGCGCTAACCTTAGATTTAACCCTAACACTAACCCTAGCCATAATCCAGTCCCTAACCCTTCCCTAACCCTAGCTCTTATCCTATTTGTTACCTTAAGCCAAACCCTAAACCTAATGCTAAACCTAGTCCTAACCCTAATCCAGAGCCTAACCCAAACACTAACCCTATTACTAGTCCTAACCCTAGCCCTCATTCTAGCTCTAACCATAACTCAAACCCTAATCCTAACCCTGAAACTTATCCTGACCCTAACACTAACCGTAGGTCTAAACTTGACAATAACTCGAACCTGAACCATAATATTAGCCCTACCAGTAATCCTATACCAAAACCTAAATCTAACACTAGTCCTAGACCTAAACCTAATCCTAAATCTAGTCATAAATCTATCCGTAGACCTGAACAACAACCTTGCCCTAGCCCTAAAAATCACCCTTAACATAACACAAACACTAACCCTACTTCTAGAACTAACCCTATTCCTAAATCTGGCACTAACCCCAACACTCACTCTAACCTGAACACTGACCCTGAACCTAACATAAACCTAGCTCCAAAGCTCACCCTAAATTAAAACCTAATCCTAAAACTACACCTAGCCATAACCCTAACCCTAAAAGTAGCCCTAATCACAACCCTAACACTTAACTACCCATGGCCCTAACACTAGGCCTAAAATAACACAAAACCTAGCCCTAATCCTAGGCCTAAACCTAGCCCTAAGTGTAACCCTAAACTAAACCTAGCCCTAACCCAAACCCTAAACCTCCCCTTAGACCTAACCCTAGCTCAAGGCCTAACATTTACCCTAAACATAACCCTAGCTTTATCCCAAACACTAATTTAACCCTAGCCCTAATCCTAACCTTAACCATAGCCCTAACCATAGCTCTAATTCTATACACTACCCTAACCCTAACCCTAATCCTAACCATAACCCTAGCTCTAAACCTAGCTCTAATTCTATCCATTACCCTAACCATAATCCTAACCCTAATTCTAACACTAGGCTTAACCCTAACCCTATCACAATCCCTAAACCTATCCATTACCCTAAAACTAACCTGTACCCTAATCCTAAGCCTATTCATTACCCTAACCCTAACTCTAACCCTAACGCTAATTAAAGCCCTATACTTAAACCTTAAACTAAAGTGAACCATAAACCATACCCTGACCTTAATAATACATCTAGCTCTCAACTTAACCCTTACCTTAAATCTAACCCTTACACTAGACCTAACCATAAACATAACCCTAAATGTATCCCTAACCATAACCCTAGACTTAACCCTAGACACTTACCCTAACACAAACCCTAGCTCTAAAACCTATCCTAACTGAAAAACTAACTCTAAAACTAGACGAGCCTTAAATCTACCCATAAACATAACCCTAGCTTTACATTACCCATACACCCAACACTAACCCTAAACATCACAAACAACCTAGCCCTAAACCTAGCACTAAATCTAGACCTAAGTGTAACCCTAAACTTATCTCCAGCATTAACCTTAATGCTAAACTGGCTCTGTCCCTAAGCCTACTAAAATTCTAATTCTTACCCTAAATGTAAAAATACACCTAACCTCAACATAACCCTAAACCTAGCCCTAATCCTAACTGTAACCATAGCACAAATCCTAGCACAAACTCTATCCATTACCTTAAACATAACCCTTACCCTAATGCTAACCCAAGCCATAACCCTAACCCTAACCCTAACCATAGCCCTGACTCTAAACCTAACCCTCACCCTAGACCTAACCCTAGCTCAAACCCTAACACTTCTGCTAAACCTAACACTAACACTAACCCTAGGCCTATCTCTAAACCTAGCCAAAATCCTAAGGTTAACACAAGCCCTAACACTAGCACTAAACCTATCCTTTACTCTAAACATAAACCTAACCCAAACGCTAACCCTAGGCCTAACCCTAATCCTATTGCTAACACTAAACCTATCTATTACTCTAAACCTAACCTGAACTCTAAACCTAACACTATCCATTGCCTTATCCCTAACCTTAATGCTAATTTGAGCCCTAACCCAAAACCTTATCCTAACCAAACCGTAAACCGGACTCTGACCATAATAATACACCTAGCTCTAAACCTGACCTTTACCCTAAACCTAACTTTCCACTAGACCTAGCCATAAACCTAACCTTTACACTATTCCTAACTATAACCCTAGACCCTGACATTATCCTTAGCCCTAATTCTAGCTCTAACCATAACACAAACCCTAACCCTCATCCTAGCCCTAAACCTATCTTTAATCCTAACCTGAACACTCACCCTATTCCTATACCTCATTTTAACCCTCTCCCTAGCCTTGAACCTAGCCAATAACCTCATCCCTTCCCTTAAAACTAACCATAACTCTAACACTAACCCTAATTATAGCCCTAACCATGGGTCTAACCCTAACACTAAACCTAGGGCTAATCTAGCCCTAATCTAACCCTAATCCTAAGCAAATCCCTAACTCTAGTCCTAAAAAAACTCTAACTCTCAACCTAGCCCTATTTCTATTTCTAAACCTGTCCAATACCATAACCCTAACTCTAGCCCCAAACTTAGATCAATCTATAACTCTAAATTTAACCCTAACCTTATACCTAAATCTCACCCTACCACTAGCTGAACACTATCGCTAATCATAAAACTAACCATAAACCTAGCCCTAGCCCTAAACGAAACTGAGCCATTATCCTAACCTTAAACCTAACCTAAACCAAACCCTAACCCTACAACTAGCCATAACCCTACTCAAATTTGAGTTCTAGGACTAAAACTAACCCTTATTCTGACTCATATCCAAACACTAAACCTAGCTCTATATATCACCCTAACCATAAAGCAAATGCTAACACCATTCCTAGCCCAAACCCTAACCCTGAAACTAACCGTAATAATAACCGTAGTTCTTACATTAGCCATAATCCTAACCCTATCCCTAACCCCAAAACAAAAATAGCCCAAATCTGAGCCCTAAAACTAGATTTAAACCTAACCCTAGCCCTAGCCCTGAACCTAACCCTAACCCTAGCTCTAAGCCTAGCTGTAACCCTATCCCTTATCCTAAGCCAAATCCCATCCATAATGCTAACCCTGGTCCTAATCGTAATCCTTAGCCTAAATCAAATACTAAACCTATTACTAGTCCAAACCCTAGCCCTCATTCTAGCTCCAAACCTAACCCAAAACCTAACCCTAACCTTCACCCTTATTCTGACCATAACACTAATTACATGTCTAAACCTGACCCTAACCCCAAACTGAACCCTGAAACTAGCCCTACCAGTAAACTTTTACCTAAACCTAACCCTAACACTAACTCTAGACCTAAACATAATCCTAAATCTAGTGATAACTCTAGCCCTAGACCTAAACAAAAACAGTACTAGCCCTAACAATAACACTTAACCTAAAACAAACAATAACACTACCCTTAGCCCTAACCCTACTCCTGATTCTGGCTTTCATCCTAACTCTAATTTGAACACTGACCCTGACATTAACACTAAACCTAGGTCTAAAACTGACTCTAAACCAAAATCTAAACCTAACACTAGACCTAGCCATATCCCTAACCCTAAAACTATCCCTAATTAGAACCCTAGATCTTACATTACCCATAGCACTAACCCTAGACCTAAACCTAACACAAAACCTAGCCCTAATCTAAGGCCTAAAACTACCGTAAGCATAACCGTAACCCTAAACCTAGCCCTAACCCTAAGCCTAACCCTCACCTTAGACCTAAGCATAGCTCAAAGCCTAAACTTTGGCCTAAACATAACCCTAGCCTTATCCCTAACAATAACCCTAAACCTAACCCTAACCCTATACATTACCCTTATGATAACCCTATTCCTAATGCTAACCCTAGGCCTAACCCTAACTCTATTGCAAAACCTAAATCTCTCCATTACCCTAAACCTACACTGAATCCTAAACCTAACCCTATTCATTACCCTAAACCTAACTCAAACCCTAATGCTCTTTTGAGCCCTATCCCTAAATCTTAACCTAATACAAACTGTGAACCATGAACCTGAACCTAAAAATACCCCTAGCTCTAAAACTGACCCTTACCCTAAACTTAACACTTACACTAGACTAAGACATAGACCTAATCCCAAATGTACTCCTAACTGTAACACTAGACCTGACATTATCCCTAGCCCTAATTCTAGACCTAACCCTACAACAAACATTTGCCCTCATCCTAGCCCTAAATCTAGCCTTAATCATAACTGTAACCCTAACCCTAGCCCTAATCCTAATTCTAACCCTCACTCTACCTCCAAACCTAGCTATATCACATCCCTTACCCTAAACTTTACCCTAAGCCTAGTCCTAATGCTAGGCCTAAGCTGAACACTAACCCTAGTTCTAATCCTTGCCCTGATTTAGCTTGATCATAAAACTAACCATAACCCTAGCCCTAAGACTAACTCTAACTCTCACCCTAGCCTTTTCCCTAGTTCTATCCCTATCATTTACCATAACCCTAAACCTAGTCCTAACCCTTGCCCTATCATTAGACCTAGCCCTAACCATAGATCTAACCCTAACTCCAAGTCTTAACATAACCCTCAGCCTAAGCCTAACACAAACACTAGACCTGACACTGACACTAATCATATAACCTAGGACTAAAACAAAGCTGAGGAATAGAGGCTGAGGATGTGGCTCAAGAGGTAGTGCATTCACCTGGCATGTGTGGGATGCTGGGTTGATCCTTAGCAACAATAAAAATATAATTAAGAAAAAAAAAGATGTTGTGTCCACCAAAAACTAAAAAAATAAAAAAAAATATTTAAAAATTCTCTCTCTCTCTCTATCTCTCTCTCTCTAAAAAAAAAAAAAAAAAAAAAAAAAAACTGAGCAATACTCCTAACCTTAAACTTTAACATAAATCAAAACCTAACACTACACCTAGACCTAATCCTAGCCCTAATTCGAGTCCTAACCATAACCTTAAACTAACTCTGACCCTGAATAATATCCTAACACTCACCCTAGGTCTAAACACCACCCTAAACTTGAACTGAACCCTAACAGTAACCCTAGCCTTAAATCGAGTCATAACCCTAACCTTAAAACTAACCCTGATGCTGACTCATATCCTAACAGTCACCCTAGCTCTAAACACTGCCCTCTTCTTAAACTGAACCCTCAGAGTAACACTAGCCCTTATTTGAGTCCTAACCTTAACCCTAAAACCAACACTGTCTCTGAATCATATCCTAATACTAACCTAGCTATAAATATCATCCTAACATTAAACCTAACCCTAACACTAGACCTACCCCTACTCCTAACCCTAAATGTAACCCTAGTTCTTACATTTTCCATTGCCATAACATTAGCCCTAACCCTAACACAAAAATTAGCCCTAATCTGAGCCCTAAACTAGATTTAACCCAAACGTTAACCTTAACTCTAGCCCAAAACTAGATCTAAGCTTATCCGTTACCCAAAGTGAAACCCTAACCCTAATTGTAACCCTAGACCTATCCCTAATCCTTAAGCTAACCCAAACCCTAACCCTATTAATAGTCATAATCCTACCCTCACTCTAACTCTAACCCTATTCCAAACCCTAATGTTAACTCTGACCATTTTTTGACCCTAACACTAATCCTAGGTCTAAACATGGCTCTAACTTTAGACCAAACCCTAAGACTAGCCCTAGACATAAACCAAATCCTAAATTTAGACTTAACTCTAGTCCTAGACCTAAACAAAAATCTATCCCTAGCCCTTAAATAACCGTTAATCGAACACAAGCACTAACCCTACCCCTAGACTTAAACCTAGTTCTAATTCTGGCTGTAACCCTAACTTTAACTCTAACCCAAACACTTGATTAGTTCTAATCCTAGCTCAAAGCCTAAACCTTATCCTAAACACAAACCTACACCTATCCCTAAATATACCCCTAACACTAGCCCTAATCCTAAACTTAACCCTAGCCCTAAACCTAGCTCTAAAACTACCCATTACCCTAAAACTAAACCTAAACCTATTGATAACCCTAGGCCTAACCCTAACCCTAAACCTAACCAGAAAACTAACACTAGACCAAACCCTAAACCTCACACTCACCATAGACCTAACCATAGCTCAAACCCTAACCTAACGCTAAACTAATACTCGCTATAGTCCTAAACATAGCTCAAACCCTAACCCTTACCATAAACCTAAACATAACCATAGCCCTAACCCTAAACCTCAATCTAACACTAACCATGACCCTATGCTTACATCCTACCATATCCATTACTCTAAACCTAACCCTACCCCTAATGATGATGCTAGCCCTAATCCAACCCTAACCCTATCCATACTCTAAACTTATCCCTAGACCTAACTCTAAACCTAACCCTCGCCCTAGCCCTAACCCTAGCTCTTATGCTAAACATAACCCTAACAGTAACCGTAGTTCTAACCCTAACCCTAACCCTAACTCAAGACCTATTACTAACCATAACCTTAGTTCTAACCCTATCCATTATCCTAACCATTACCCTTACCCTGATGATAACCCTAGGCCTAACACAAACCCTATCACTAAACCTAACCCTATCAATTACCGTAAACCTAACCTGAACCCTAAAAAAAAAACCCTATCATTACCCTAACTGTGCCTAATGCTTATTTGAGCCCTAACGCTAAACCCTAACCTCAACCAAACTCTAACCTGATCCTGACCCTAATAATTCCCCTAGATCTAAACCTGACCCTTAGCCCTAAACCTAAACCTTACACTAGACCTAGCCACAAACCTAATCCTAAACTGTCCTCTCCTCAACCGAAACACCACACCTGACATTAGCCCTAGCCCTAATCCTAGCTCTAACCCTAACAAAAACCCCAGCTCTTATCCGAGCCCTAAATCTAGATTAATCTTAACCCTAGCCCTAACCCTAGCTCTAACCCCAATACTAACCCTAGCCCTAATCTTAGCGATAATTTCACACTATCTTTAAACCTAACCATAACCCTAGATCTAAGAATAATATAACTCTCACACTAGCCCTATCACAAGTTCTAACCCTATCCCTTAATGTAACCCTAACCCTAGCCCTAAATTTAGTCCTAAACTTTGCCCTATCCATAGCCCAAGCAACAACCTTTGATCATAATCTATCTCTAAATCTAACCATAACCCGAAGACTAAGCCTAAACCTAACACTAGCCCTAACCCTAACACTAAACTTAAAACTAGCACTAATCCTAGCCCTAGCTCTATAAAAACAACCGGGCCATAAGCTCTATCCCTAACCCTTAAACTAAACCAAACCCTAACCATGCACATACCCCTAAACCTAGCCCTAATTCAAGTTTTAAGCTGAACCCTAAAACTAATCCTGACACTGACTCTGACACTAACACTAATCCTAGCTCTAAACATCACCCTAATCCTAACACTAACCCTAACACTAAACCTAGCCCTAATCTTAACCCTAAAATTAGCCCTAATTGTAACCCTTGTAGTTACATTAGTCGTAATCCTAACCCTATCACTAACTTAACCCAAATCCTAGCCCTAACCTGAGCTTTAACCCTAACCCTAACCCTAGCCCTAGCCCTATTCATAACCATAACCCTAGCCCTAACCCTGTACATTACCATAACAATAACCCTAACCCTAATACTAACCCTAGGCCTAAACCTATCTAATCTCTAATCCTATCCCTATCCATTTCCTTAAACCTAACATGAACCCTAATTCTAAGCCTATCATTACTCAAACCCTTACCCTAATGCTTATTCAACCCAAAACTTTAAGCCTTAACCTATTTAAAACCCTAACCTTGACCTTCACCTTAATAATACCCCTAGCCCTAAACCTGACCATAATCATAAACCTAAGCTTTACACTAGATGTACCCATAATCCGAACCCTAAAACTATCTTTAAACATAATTCTAGACTTGAAATTAGCCATACTCCTAATCCTAGCCCTAATCCTAAAACAAACCCTAGCCCTCATCCTAGCCCTAAACCTAGACTTAATAATAACCCTAATCCTAACCCTTATTCTAAATATCACCCTACCTCTAAAACTAGCATAACACCATCCCTTACCCTAAACTAAATCTTAAATCTAACCCTAATTCTATGCTTAAGCTGAACACTAACCATAGACCTAATCCTAGCCCTAATTTAGCTCTATCCCTAACCCTAACCCTAACCCTAACCTTAGCCCTAAGACTAAAATAATTCTCACACTAGCCCTATCACTAGTTCTAATCCTAGTCTTTACCATAACCCTAACCTAGCCCTAGCCCTTGCCCAATCCTTAGTCCTAGTCCTAAGCCTAAACCTAAGCCTCACACTAACACTAAACCTAATCCTAATGCTATTCATAAAACTAGCCCTAACCCTACCACTAGCAGTAAAACAAAAGCAAGCAATAGTCCTAACTCTAAATCTAACTTAATCCAAACCTTAACACTACACATAGACGTAACCATAGCCTTTATTCGAGTAGTAACCCTAACCTTAAAAGTATACCTGACACTGGCTCATATGCTAAACTCACCCTAGCTTCAAACACCATCCTAAATATAAACCAAAACTTAACAGTGACCCTTGCCCTTATTTGAGTCCTAAACATAACCCTGACCCTGACTCATATCCTAAAACTAACCCTAGCTCTAAATATCATCCTAAACTTAAACTTAACCCTAAAACTAAAACTACACCTACCTCTAACCCTAACCCTAAAACTAACCCTAATTGTAACCCTAGTTCTTATATTAGTGATTGCCCTAACCCTAGTCCTATACCTAACACAAACTAGCCCTAATCTGAACCCTAAACCTAACTTTAACCTTAACCCTACCCTAACTCTAGCCCTAACCCTAGCTCTAAACCTATCCCTTACCCTAAGTGAAACCCTAACCCTAATGGTAAACCTAGACCTATCACTAATCCTTAGGCTAACCAAAATTCTAACCCTATTAATAGTCCTGACCCTAACCCTCATTCTACCTCTAATCCTATCCCAAACCCTTTCTCTAACCCTGACTGTTATTCTGACCCTAACACAAACCCTAGGTCTAAAACTGACCCTAAACCTAGAGCAAACCTTAACACTGGCCATACCGCTAACTTATACCTAAACCTAACCCTAACCCTAGCCCTAACACTAACTCTAACTCTCACACTATCCCTATCCCTAGTTCTAAGTCTATCCATTACCATAACCCTAACCCTAGCCCTAACCCTTGCCCTATCCTTAGTCCTAGCCCTAACCCTATATCTAACCCTACCTTCAAATCTAACCCTATCCATAGGCCTAAGCCAAACACAAAAACTAGCCCTAACCCTAATGCTAATCGTAAAACTACCCCTAACCCTAACACTAGCAGTAAAACAAACTGAACAATAGCCCTAATCATTAACCTTAACTTCAACCAAAACTTAACACTAAACCTAAACCTAACCATAGCCTTAATTCGAGTCCTAACCCTAACCTTAAATCTAACCCTGGCCCTGACTCATATCCTAATGCTCACCCTAGCTCTAAACACCCTCCTAATCTTAAACTGAAATCTAAATGTAAACATATTCCTAATTCGAGTCCTAACCATAATCCTGACCCTGACTCTTATCCTAACACTAACCCTAGCTCTAAATATCATCCTAATCTTAAACCTAACCTTAACACTAGACCTACCCCTAACCCTAACCGTAAAACTAACCCTCATTGTAACCCTAGTTCTTACATTAGCGATTTCTTTATCATTAGCCTAAATCCTAACCCAAAAACTAACCCTAATCTGAGCCCTAAACCTAGATTTAACCCTAACCCGAACTCTAGCCCTAACCCTAGCTCTAAGGCTATCACTTACTCTATGAATAACCCTAACCCTAATGGTAGCCCTAGACCTATGCATACTCCTTAGGCTAACCCAAATCCTAACCTTATTAATAGTTCTGATCCTAGCCCTCATTCTCTCTCTAATCCTATCTCAAACCTGAACGCTAACATTGACCCTTATCCTGACCCTAACACAAACCCTAGTTCTAAACCTGACCCTAACACTAGACTAAAAGCTAGCACTAGCCCTGGACCTAAACTTAATCCTAAATCTAGCCTTATATCTTGCTTTAGACCTAAACAAAAACCTAGTCCTAGGCCTAACAATAACCCTTATTCTAACAAAAACAATAACCCTACCCCTAGAGCTAACCCTACTCCTAATTCTGGCTGTAACCCTAACTTGAATTCTAACCCAAACTCTGACTCTGCCTTTAACAGTAAACCTACTTCTAAACCTGACACTAACTGAAAATCTAAACCTAAAACTAGATCTTGGCATAACCCTAACCCTAAAACTATCCCTAATCATAATCCTAGTTCTTACATTACCCACAGCTTTAACCCTAGGCCTAAAGCTAACACAAAACATAGAGCTAATCCTAGGCCTTAACCTAGCCCTAGGCATAACCCTAACCCTAACCATAGCCCTAACCCAAACCTAACCCTCACCTTAGTCCTAACCCTATCTCAAAATCTAACCCTTACTGTAAACATAAACCTAGAACTATACCTGAATGTAACCCTACACCTACTCCTAATCCTAACCTTAACCCTAGCCCTAACCCTAGCTCTAAACCTACCCATTACCCTAACCCTAATCTTAATTGTAACCCTAGCCTTAACCCTAACCATAATCCTAACCCTAAACAGAAAACTAACCCTAGACCTAACCCTAAACTAATACTCACTATAGTCCTAACCATAGATCGAACCCTAACCCTTACCATAAACCTAAACATAACCATAGACCTAACCCTATCCTTAAACTTAAATCTAGCCCTGTCCCTAACCCTAAACCTACATCTAACCGTATTTATTACACTAACCCTAACCCTAAACTTAATTATTAACATTCCCCTAACCCTAACCCTAAACCCACCGTAATCCTATTCCTAAACATAACCCTTGCTCTAAACCTAATCATAGCTCAGAACCTAACTCTTACACTAAACATAACACTAACTCTAACCCTAGTTCTAACCCATACCCTAACACTAACTCAAGACCTAATCCTAACCATAAATCTGGCTATAAACTTAGCTCTAACTGTACCCATTACCCTCATCATAACCAATACCCTAATGCTAATTCTAGGCCTAAACCTATCTCAAGACCTAATCCTAACCATAACCCTAGACTTAAACTTAACTCTAACTCTAACCATTACCCTAAACATAACTCTTTCCCTAATGCTAACCCTAGGCCTAACCCTAAACCTATCACTAACCCCAACCCTATCAATTACCTTAAACCTAACCTGAACTCTAAATCTAACCCTATCATTACCCTAACTGTAATCCTAATGCTAATTTGAGTCCTAACCCTAAACTCAAACCTAAAAGAAACCCTAACCATGACTCTGACCCTAATAATTCACCGACCTCTAACCTAACCTTTACCCTAAACCTAAACCTTACATTAGACCTAGCCAAAACCTAACCATAAAATATCCATAAACATAACCCTAGACCTGACATTAGCCCTAGATACAATCCTAGCCCTAACCTAAACACAAATGCTAGCCCATATTAGCATTAGACATAGCCTTAATCATAACCCTATCTTTAAACCTAGGCCTAACTTAAAACCAATCCTATCCCTAATCTTAGACCTAACTTAGCCCTATCCCTAACCCTAACCCTAACCCTAGCCCTAAAACTAAGACTAACTCTCTCCCTAGCCCTAAAACTAGCTCTAACCCTATCCCTTACTGGAATTCTAAACCTAGTTCTAATCCTAGGCCTAACCCTAGCCATTTCCTTAGCCCTAGCCCTAACCTTGGATCTAAACTTAACTCTAAATCTAACTCTAATGCAAAGCCTAAGCCTAAACCTAACACTAACCCTAACCCTAACATAATGCTACTCCTAAAAAAAGCCCTAACTCTAGGCCTAGCCCCGATACAAAACCGAGCCATATCGCTAACTCTAACCCTTAACCTAAACCAAATCCTAACCTGACACCTAGACCTAACCCTAGTCCTAACTCTAGTTTTAAGAAGAACCCTAAAACTAGCCCTAACCCTGATTCTGATGCTAACACTAACCCTAGCTTTAAACATCACCCTAAACATAACCCTAAACATAACACTAGACCTAGCCCTAACCCTAAAACTAGCCCTAATTGGAACCCTAGTACTTACATTAGCCATAACCCTAACCGTAGCCCTAAATTAACCCCAAACCTAGCCTAATCTGAGACCTAAACCGAGCTTTAATGCTAACCCTAACCGTAATGCTAAACCTAGCACTAAGAATAACTATAAACTTAGCTCTAATCCTAGCTCTAACCCTATCCATTACCGTAATCATAATCCTAATGCTAATACTAACCTTAGGATTAAACCTTACCATATCCCTAATCCTAACACTATCCATTACCCTATCCTAACTTGAAACCTAGAGCTAACTATATCATTACCCTAATCCTAAACCTATGCTAATTTGAGCCCTAAATTTAAACCTTAACCTATCCCAAACACTAATCACGACCCTACCCCAAAATTACCCTTAGCTCTAAACCTGACCCTAACCCTAAACCTAACCTTTACACTACATCTAACCTAACCCTAAACTATCTTTAACTGTAAAGCTGGACCTGAAATTAGCCCTGGCCCTAAACCTAGCCTTAATCCTAACCCGAACCATAACCCGAGGTTTAACTCTAATTCTAACCCTAGCCCTAAACTTACATATAACCTAATCTCTTACCCTAAACCTAACCATAACCCTAAATCTAAACATAATCTTAAACATAACCATAACCCTTATCCTAACCCTAGTCCTAACCCTAACACTAAGCCTAGCACTAACCCTAATTTAGTCCTATCCTAACCCTAAACTTACCCTTAAGACTAACTCTAACGATTACCCTAGCCCTAGCCCTAGTTCTATCCTTAGCCCTAGCCCAACCCTGGATCTAAACTTAACTCTAAATTTAAACCTAATTCTAAATTTAACCATAACTATAATCCTAAACCAAACCTAACACTAGCCCTAACAATAATGCTAACTCTAAAACTTGCCTTACCCCTAGCCCTAGCCTTAAAACAAAACCAAGCCATATGCCTAACCCTAACCCTTAACCTAAACCAAACCACAAACCTACACCTAGCCCTAACCGTAACTCTAAAAATAGCCCTGACCCTGACACTGATCCTAACACTAATCCTAGCTCTAAACATCTAAATTAACCCTAACACCAGAACTAGCCTTAACCCTAACCCTAAAACTGGCCCTAATCATAACCCTAGTTCATACATTAGTCATTGTCATAAACCTAGCCCTAACCCTAACACAAATCCTACCCCTAATTCTAGTTCTAACCCTAGCTTAGACCCTAATCTAAACCCTAACTACCCGTATCCCTAACCCTAACCTGAGCCCTATCCCTAGCTCTAACCTTATCCCTTACCCTAAGACAAACCCTAAATCAAATGCTAACCCTAGTCCTAACCCTAATCCTTAGCTTAACTTAAACACTAACAGTATTACTAGTCCTAACCCTAGCCCTCATTCTAGTTCTAACCCTAACCCTGATCCTCATTCTGATCCTAATAGTAACTCTAGGTCTAAATCTGACCCTAACCCTAAATCAAACCCTAACACTAGCCCTACCGGTAAGCCTATTCCTATACCTGACCATAACACTAGATCTAGACCTAAAACTAATCCTAAATATAGCTATAATTCTAGCTCTAGACCTAAACAAAAACCCTAGCTCTAGCCATAACAATAACCCTTAACCTAAAATAAACACTTACCCTACCCCTAGACCTAACACTGGTCCTAATCTGGCTCTAACCCTAACCCTAATCCTATCCAGAACACTGACCCTGACCCTAACATTAACCTATCTCTAAACCTGACCCTAACCCAAAACCTAGTCCTAATACTAGACCTAGCCATAACCCTAACCCCAATACTAGCCCTAAACATAACCCTAGCCCTAACCCTAATTTAACCCTAATCTTAACCCTACAGTAGCCGTAACACTAACCATAGTCCTCACCCTACCCTAAACCTAATACAAAACCTAGCCATAATCCTAGGCCTAAACTTAGCCCTAAGCATAACCCTAACCTAACCCTAGCCCTAACACTAACACTTGCCTTAGACCTAAACCTAGCTCAAAGCCAAACCCTTACCCTAAACATTAGCCAAGCCCTATCCTAAACCATAACCCTAACCCTAGCTCTTATCCTAAACTTAATCCTACCTCAAACTTTAGTTCTAAACCTGTCAATTACCCTAACCCTAATTATAACCCTATCCCTAACACTAAACATAACCCTAAACATAAACGATCCCAAGACCTAACCATAAATCTAAACCTCACAATAGCCCTAACCCTAGCAGAAACATTAAGCCTTACACTGAACCTAATCGTAAGAATAGCCCTAAATCATAACATAACCCTAACCATAACCCTAACCCTAAATCTAACATTATCCATTAACCTAAAACTAACCCTAACTGTAATGAAAACACTAGCCAAAACCCAAACCCTAAACAAAACCCTAACCATAAACATCACTAGACCTGAACGTAAACCTAACCCTTGCCCAAGCCATTACCCTAGCTCAAACACCAACCCTTACCCTAACCTAACCATAAACCTAGCCCTAAACCTAAGACTTACCGTAAACCAAACCCTAGCCCTATCCTTAAACCTAACTCTATGTTTAGACTTAATCTAAACCATAACCTAGCCCTAACCCTAGCTCTAAATCTATCCATTATACTAAACATAACCCTAACTTAATGCTAACCTTAACCCTAATGCTGAACCTAACCCATCCATTACCCTAAACCTTATCTGAAACCTAAACCTAACCCTATCCATCACCCTAACCCTAAGCCTAAACCTAACACTAATTCAAGCCCTAAACCTAAACTTTGACCTAAACCAAATATTAACTCTGACCCTAACCCTAATAATACCCCTAACTCTAAACCTGACCCTTACTCTAAACATAGCTCTGACACTAAACCTAGCAATAACCTAACCCTAAAACTATCCTTAATCATAATTCTAGACTTGACATTAGCCCTAGCCTAATTCTAGCACTGAACCTAAAAGAAACCCTAGCCCTAAACTTAGCCTTAATACTAACCTAAACACTAACCCTAGCCCTAATCCTAATTCTAACCCTCACCCTAGCCCTAAAGCTAGGTATAACCCCATCCGTTACCCTAAACTTAATCCTAACCCCAATGTTAATCCCAAACCCAGCCCTACCCCTGGGCCTATCCCTAACACTAACCTTAGCCCTAATCCTAGCCCTATTTTAGTCCTAACCCTAACCCTAACCCTAAGCCTAGTCCTAAATCTATACCTAACTCTCATCCTAGCCATTTCCCTAGTTCTAACCCTATCCCTTACCATAACACTAACCCTAGCCCTAACCCTAAACCTGGATCCAAACCTAACTCTAAATCTAACCCTAAACCTAAGCCTACACCTCATCCTAACACTAGCCCTAATCCTAACACTAATTCAAAATCTAGCCCTAGCCCTAAAACAAAACCGAGCCATAGCCTTAACACTAATCCTAACCCATAGAAGTCAAGAGGAAGTGAAACCTTAAAACACAAACTATTCCTGACAGCAAACCTTGAACTGAGAAGGCCCAACCTGGGAAACATGGTAATGGTAGGTAAAAGATGAATCCTGACCGGTATCAAAGAAATTTGAACAAAACTAACCCGAATATTAATTCTAAACCTAGCCCTAACCCTAATCCTAAAACTAAGCTTTTCCTGTTTATAGAGCTTGATCATAAAAGTCCCAAACGTGGGGTGCCTAGTAGGGAAAGGTAACATATGAATCCTGCCCAGTATCAAAAATTTTGACCAATAATTGGGGAAGGTTAGTACATGCCTATTTCCCCTGTTTTCTCCTAAAGTGCTCTTGGATAAATTGTTTTTTCATGCTTCAGCTTAAGGTACTTTCACAAGGAAGAAACCAGAGCATGCCCACAGCGAAGTGATTGAGTGTGTGAAGTTTCATGCAACTAGCACCAACCCTGTTTGATTGCCAGCTCCATTTCCATTCACACCTATAGGCCATAATGTAGTGAAAACTAAAAATTCAAACTGTTCCTGACACTGAACCATTGAACCTTGAAGGCCCCAAACATGAGAAGCCTACTAAGGTTGGTCAAAGATGAATCCTGTAAAGTATCAAAGTAATCTGACGAAAATAATTCAGAGCTCTTTCAGTACATGTGCATTTTGCTTGCTCCTAAAGCACTCAGAGATAAAGCTGTTTCTTTCTACTTCAGCTAAGGGATACTTCACAGGAAACAAATCAGAGAATGTTCACTGAGAACTGATTGAGTATGTGAAGTTTCAAGCAGCTAGCACAAACCCTGTTTGATTTCCAGCTTCATTTCCATTCACCCCTATAGGACAAAAAGAAGAGAAACATGAAAATTGAAACTGTTCCTGAGATAAAACCCTTTTACATAGGAGGCCCAAACACTTGGAGTATAGTCAAAATAGGAAAAAAGTGAATCCTGCCAGTATCATAGAAATTAAAAAAAAAAAAAAAAAAAAAAAAAAAAAAAAAACTAACTCTAACCCTAACACCTGGTCTAAACCTAGTCCTAACACTAAGTCTAACCCTAAACCTAATATGTTTATAGAAACTTTGATCATAGAAGTTTCAAAATTGGGGAGTTTAGTGGGGCAAGCTTACAGATGAATCATGGGCAGTTTCAAAGAAATCTAAAAAAAAATGAGGGAGCTATTTCAGTACATGCATATTTCCCTGTTTTCTCCTAAAGTGTTCTCAGATAAATTTGTATTGCATGCTTCAGCTTATAACTAATTTCACAAGGAACAAATCAGAGAGTGCCCACAGAGAACTGATTGAGTATGTGAAGTTTCAAGCAGCTAGCAACAACCCTGTTTGATTTCGTGCTCCATTTCTCTTCAACAAAATAGTTCAAAATAAAGTGAAACCTTAAAATACAAACTGTTCCTGATAGCAAATGATTGAAACGAGAAGGTCCAAACCAGGGAACATTGTGAGGCTAGGTAAAAGATGAATCCTGCCCAGTATCAAAGATATATGAAAAAAAAACTGACTCTAACCCTAGCACTAGGTTTAAACCTAGCCCTTACCTTAACCATAAACCTAACCCTAATCTGTTTAGAGAACCTTTTTTCATAGAAGTCCCAAACTAAGGGAGCCTAGTGGGGCAACCTAACTGATGAATCTTGTGCCGTATCAAAGAAATCTGACCAAGTAATTTGGGGAGGTAGTTCAGTACATGTATATTTCCCTGTTGTCTCCTACAGTACTTTCAGATAAAGATGTTTTTACATGCTTCAGCTTTGGGAAAAGTTCACAAGAAAGAAATCAGAGTGCCCACATAGAACTGATTGAGTATGTGCAGTTTTAAGCAGTGAGGACCAACCCTGTTTGATTTCAAGTTCCATTTACATTTACCCATATAGGTTAAAATGAAGGAAACCTTAAAATACAAACTGATCTGGACAGGGATAAGGCCCAAACCTGGGGAAAATATTAAGGCTAGGTAAAAGATGAATTATGCCAAGTATCAAATGAATTAGAACAAAATTCACTCTAACTCTAACACTAGATGTAACCCAATCCTAACCTAATTCTAACCTGTTTAGAGTACCTATGATCATAGAAGTCCCAAATTGGGGAGCCTAGCAGTGCAACTTAAGAGATGAATATTGTGCAGTATAAAAGAGATTTTATTAAAAATTGGGGGAGATATTTCAGTACATTCATATTTCTCTGTTTTTTTCTTAAAGTGCTCATGGATAAATTGTTTTTCATGCTTCAGCTTAAGGTACTTTCACAAAGAAAAAACAAACAGTGCCCACAGAGAGGTGATTGAGTGTGTGAAGCTTCATGCAGCTAGCACCAACAATGTTTGATTTCCAGCTCCATTGCATTCACACCTACAGGCCATAATGAAGTGAAACCTAAAAATTCAAACTGTTCCTGACACTGAACCATTGTACCTGAAGGCCCAAACTTGGGCAGCCTACTAAGGCTAGGTCAAGGATAAATCCTCTACAGAATCAAATTAATCCAACCAAAAAAAATTTGAAGCTCAGGACATGGGTATTCTGCTTGCTCCTAAAGCACTCAGAGATAAAGCTGTTACATTCTACTTCATCTTAGGGCTACTTCCATTGCAAACACCAGATTATGCTTACTGAAAATTGATGGAGTGTGTGAAGTTTCAAGCAGCTATCCCAAACCATTTTCGATTACCAGCTTCATTTCCATTCACCCCTATAGGGAAAAAGGAAGAGAAACATGAAAATTGAAACTGTTCTGGAAGGCAAAACCTTTTACGTAGGAGGCCCAAACATTTGGAGTATAGTCAAAATAGGAAAAAGATGAATCATAGAAAAATTTGAAAACAAAACTAACTCTTACCATAACACTAGGTCTAATGCTAGTCCTAGCACTAACCCTAACAGTAACCTTAACCTGTTTAGAGTCCCTTTGATCCTAGAAGTCCCACATTGGGGAGCCAAGTTGGGTAGGCTAACAGATGAATCTTTCACAATATCAAAGAAATCTGACCAAATAATTGGGGAGGTACTTCAGTACATGCCTATTTCTCTGTTTTATTCTAAAGTGCTCTCACATAAAGTTGCTTTGCATGCTTCAGCTTAGGGCTAATTTTACAAGGAAAAAAACAGAGAATGCCCATAGAAAACTGATTGAGTGTGTGAGGTTTGAAGTAGCTAGCACCAACCCTGTTGGATTTCCAGCTCCATTTCCATTTATATGCATAGGTAAAAATGAAACCAAAACTTAAAATACAAACTGTTCAGGAGAGCAAACCCTTGACCCAAGAGGCCCAAACATAGAGAATATAGTAATGCTAGGTAAAAGTTGAATTATGCCCAGTATCAAAGATTTTTGAAAAAAACTAAATTTAACAAAACACTATATTCAAACCTTGCCCTAACCTAGTACTAAATCTAACCTAAACTGTTTAGAAAACCATTGATCATAGTAGTCCCCAAATAAAGGAGCCCAGTGGGGCAAGCTAAAAGATGAATCCTGTGCAGTATCAAAGAAATCTGACCAAATAATTGGGGGAGGTATTTCATTAAGTGCATATTTCCCTGTTTTCTCCTAATGTGCTCTTGGCATAAATTATTTTTTCATGCTTCAGTTTAAGGTATTTTCACGAAGAACAACCAGAGAGTTCCCACAGAGAGCTGATAGAGTTTGTGAAGTTTCATGCAGTTAGTAGTAACTCTGTTTGATTTCCATTGCTCCATTTTCATTCACGCCTATAGGCTATAATAAAGTGAAACCTAAAAATTCAAACTGTTCCTGACAGTGAACTGGCAAACCTTGAAAACCCAAACTTGGGAATCCTACTAAGACTAGGAAAAGGATGAATCCTGTACAATATCAAAGTTATCCATGCAAAAAAAAAAAAAAAATTGAAGCTTGCTCCTAAATTGCTCACAGATAAAGCTTTTCTTTTTAATTCAGCTTTTGGCTACTACCACAAGAAACAAATGAGAGAATGTGCACTGAGAACTGATTGAGTGTGTGAAGTTTCAAGCAGCTAGCATGAACCCTGTTTGAGATCAGCTCCATTTCCATTCACCACTATAGGGCAAAATGAAATGAAACATGAAAATTAAAACTGATCCTGATAGCAAACCCTTTTACCTATGAAGCCCAAACATGGGGAGCATACTAAGAATAGGAAAAAGACAAATCCTGCCTAGTATCCAAAACGTTGATAAGAACTAACTCTAACCCTAACACTAGTTCTAAAACTTGCCCTAACACTAACCATAACCCTAAGCCTAACCTGTTAAGAGAACCTTTGATCATAAAAGTTTTTTTTTTTTAATTGGTTGTTCAAAACATTAGTGGATCAAGCTTACAGATGAATCCTGCACAATATCAAAGAAATCTGACCAAATAATTGGGGGAGGTATTTCAGTACATGCATATTGCCGTGTTTTCTCCTAAATTGCTGTTGGATAAAGTTCTTTTGCATGCTTCAACTTATGGCAACTTTTACAAGGAAGAAACCAGAGAGTGCCCACAGACAACTGATTGAGTATGTGAAGTTTCAACGAGCTAGCACCAACCCTCTGATTTCCAGCTCCATTTTCATTTATCCATAGAGGTCAAAATGAAGTGAAACATTAAAAACAAACTATTCCCAACAGCGAACTATTGAACAGAGAAGGCCCCAAACTGGGACACATAGAAGGCAAGGTAAAAGATAAATCTTCCCAGTATCAGAGAAATTTGAACAAAATAAACTCTAACTCTAACACTAGCTCTAAAGCTAGCCCTAACCCTAACTGTAACACTAACACTTACCTGTTTCGAGAACCATTGATACTAGAAGTGCCAACCTTGGGGAGCCTAGTGGAGCAAGCTAAAAGATAAATACTACACAGAACCAAAGAAATCTGATCAAATTGATGGGAGACTTATTTCAGTACATACATGTTTCTGTTTTCTTCTTAAGGGCTCTTGGATACAGTTTCTTTTGCATGCTTCATCTTTGGCCTACCTTCAAAAGAAAGAAACCAGAGAGTGCCCATTGAGAATTGATTTTGTGAAGTTTCAAGCACCTCCTGCCAACCCTGTTTGATTTCCAACTCAATTTTCATTCATATCAATAAGCCATAATGAAAGGAAACCTTAAAATACAGACTGTTCCTGACAGCAAACCATTGAACCGAGAAGGCCCAAACCTGTGAAGCATAGTAAGGCGAATCCTGCCCAGTATCATAGAAATTTTAAGAAAACTTGTGCCACATGGGTGCTCTCAGCTCAGATGGAAGGCTCGGCTGTGCAGTTTCTCTGGGCACAGACAGCAGTGTCAGCCGCATGGGTGCTCTCTGTGCAGATGAAAGGAAGCACAGAACACAGAGGCTTAGTTTGAGAGTCAACAGACGGAGCTCTGGACACAGCACAAGGTCACTCCAGAACCACCTACCTCACAAAACACCATTCATGGGTAATAGATGGAATCCATCTTGCAAATCTTGTTAGGATTAGGGCTAGTGTTAGTGTGATGTTTAGGATTAGGCTTAAGGTTATTTTTAGAGTTAGGTTTAGATCTAGGCTTTGAGCTAGGGGTGAGGATAGGGCTAGGATTAGGGCTAAGTTTAGGGCTAGGTATACGGTGATGGTAAGGGATAGGTTTAGAACTCGGTATAAGGCTAGGGAGAGATTTTGAGTTAGTCTTAGGGTGAGGGTTAGGTTTGGGTTAGGGATAGAGCTAAATTAGGGCTGAGATTAGGACTAGGGTTAGTGTTAGGAGTAGGCCTAGATTTAGGGCTAGGGTTAGTGTTAGGGTTAGGATTAGGGTTAGGTTTAGGTTAAGGGATGGGATTATAGCCACTTTTAGGACTAGGATGAGGATTAGACTTAGGGTTATGGTTAGGGATAGGTTTATGATTAAGGTGAGGTTTATGTCTAGGATGTGGGCTAAGTGTTGTGTTAAGATTAGGATTAGGATTAGAGCTAGGGCTAATGTCAGGTCTAGGGTTACAGTTAGAGAGAGTTTTAGTGTTTGGTTTATAGCTAGGTCTATTGTAAGGGACAGGTTTCTTGTTAGGGTCAGGATTAGAGCTATGGGTATTATTAGGTTCAGGGTCGGGATTAGGATTTTTATTTGATTAAGGTTTGTGTTAAGGCTCCAGTTATCATTACAGTTAGGAATAGGTTAATGATAGTTTTAGGTTTAGAATTAGGGATAGGGTTAGGTTTACTCCTAGGGTTGTGGTTATGTCAATGAATAGAGTTAGAGATAGGGTTAGGGCTAGGGTTATGATTTTGATTAGGGCTAGGTTTAGGATTAGGTTTACGGTTAAAACTCGGTTTAGGGCTTGGATTTGGGCTTGGTTTAGGGTTAACATAATGGTAGGGTTTGGGGTAAGGCTCATGTAAGTACCAGGGTGACAATTAGGGTTAAATTTAGGGTTAGGGTTAGTGGTAGATCTAGTGTTAAGTTTAGGGTTAGGGTGATGTTTAGACTAGGGTTAGTATTATGGTCAGAGTCATGGTCAGTGTTGTAGTTTTCAGATTAAAACTAGAATTAAAGCTATGGTTAGGTTTATGGTTAGGGTTTGGTTTAGGTTAAGTGTTAGGGTTAGGGCTATGGCTCGGTTTTGTTTTAGGGCTAGTGTTAAAGTTAGATTTAGAATTAGGGTTAGGGTTAGGGTTAGACTTAGGGTTAGGGTTTGATTTAGAGTTAAATTTAAATCTAGGTTAGGGCTAGAACTAATGATAGAGGTAGGGTTAAGGCTAGGATTAGGGCTAGGATTAGGGTTCCTGTAAGGGATGGGGTTAGAACTAGGGATAAAGCTAGGGTAAGAGTTAGATTTAGTCTTAGGGCTAGGGTTAGTGCTAGGGTTAGGAATAGGACTAAATTAGTGCTGAGATTAGGTCTAGGGTTAGTTTTGGGTTTAGGCCTAAAGTTAGGTTTAGTGATAGGATTAAAGCTAGGTTTAGGGCTAGGATAAGGGCTGGGCTTGTGTTAGGTTTAGGGCTAGGATTAGGGCTATGGCTAATGTCAAGTCTAAGCTTACGGTTGGGGATAGTTTTAGAATTATAGTTATGGCTAGGTCTAGTTTAAAGGTTAGGTTTAGTGTAAAAGTCGGCTTTAGAATTAGGAGATTTATTAGGGTCAGAGTCAGTGTTACAGTTTGTTTGAGGTTAGGGTTTAGGGTTAGGGCTTGAATTAGCACTAGTGTATGGGTTAGGGTAATGATAGGGTTTGGTTTAGAGTTTACTTTAGGTTTAGTGTAATTTTAGGGTTAGGGTTAGTGATAGGGTTAAGGTTAGGCCTAGGGTTCGCATTAGGGTAAGGGTTATGTTTAGTATAATGGATAGAATTAGAGCTAAGTTTAGGGCTAGGTTTATGGTTAGGAATAGGTCTTGAATTAGGGTTAGGGTTAAAACTAGGTTTAGGCTTAGGTTTATGTTTAGCAAAAGGGTTAGGTTTTGAGCTAGGGTTAGGTCTAGGGAGAGGGTTAGGTTTAGGGTTACTTCTAGGGATAAGATTATAGTACTCATAGGGTTAGGGTTAGGATTAGTGCTAGTGACATCATTAGGTATCGGGTTAGGGTTAGGGTAATGTATACAATTAGATGTAGATTTAGGGCTATGTTTAATGTTAGATTGAGGTTTAGGCTTAGAGTTAGGGCTATGGTTATGTTTAGGTTTATAGTAAGGGTTAGGGTTTGAGTTAGGTTAAGTTAGGTCTATGCAAGTGTGAGGTTTAAAGTTAGGTCTATGGTTAGTTTTCCAGTTAGGTTTAGGTTTACCATTAAGCCTAGGATTATCAATAAGTTTAGGTTTAGGTTTAGAGTAATGGGTAGGTTGAGAGCTAGGTTTAGGGCTAGAGTTAAGGTTAGGATTAGGGTAGGGTTAGGGTTAGATTGAGGGATAGATGTAGGTTTATGTTTAGAGTAATATTTAGGCTTGGAGCTAGGATTAGGACTAGGTGAGGGTTAGGTTAGGGATAGGGCTAGGGTTTGGGTTAGGTTTATGCTTAAGGCTTGATTTAGGCCTAGGATTAGCTTTAGGTTTTGTGTTATGGGTTTAGGCCTAGGGTTAGGGCTATGGGTAATGTAAGAGCTAGATTTATGTTGAGGGCTAGTGATAGGGTTAGGGTTATGGCTAGGTCTAGTATTAGGTTTAGATTTTGGGATAGGGTCAGATTTACAGATAGATTTACTCTAAAGGCAGGGTCAGTGTTTGGGTTAGAGTTAGTGTTAGGGTTACAGCCAGAATTAGGATTATGTTTAGATCTAGGTTTAGGTTTAGTGTTCGAGTTAGGTTAAGGATTATTGTTAGGGCTAGAGCTAGGTTTATGTTTAGGTCTAGGGCTAGAGATAAGGCTAGATTTAGGATTTGGTTTAGTTCTAGGGCTAGGGATAGGGTTTGGTCTAGGGTTAGGGTCAGTTTTAGACCTAGGTTTAGTGTTAGGGTCAGAATAAGGGTCAGGGTTATTGATAGGGTTTGGGATAGGGTCAGAGCTAGAATGAGGGCTAGGGTTAGGACTATTAATAGGGTTAGGGTTTTGGTTAGCCTAAGGATTAGAGATAGGTCTTGGGTTACCATTAGGGCTAGGGTTTTTCTTAGGTTAAGGGAGAGTCTTAGAGCTAGGGTTAATTCTAGAGTTAGAGTTAGGGTTAGGGTTAGGATTAAATATATGTTTAGAGCTCAGATTAGGGCTAGTTTTTGTGTTAAGGTTAGGGCTAGATTTGGGCATTGGCTAATGTAAAAGCCAGGATTACATTTAGTGTTAGTTTTAGGGTTAGGGTTAGGGGTGGGTCTAGTGTTAGGTTTAGGTTTAAGGTTAGGGCAATATTTAGAGCTAGGATTATTATTAGGATATGAGTCAGCATCAGGGTTAGTTTTAGGGTTAGGGTTAGGTCTCAAATAAGGGCTAGGGTTACTGTTAGTGTTCGGTTTAAGGTGAGGGCTGTGTTTAGAGCTATGGTGACTATTAGGATATCAGTCAGGGTCAGGGTTATCTTTAACGTTAGGGTTATGACTTGAATTAGGGCTAGAGTTACTGTTGGGATTTGCTTTAAGTTTAGGGTGGTCTTTAGAGCTAGGATAAGTGTTAGGATATGAGTCAGGGTCAGGTAAGTTTTAAAGTTAGGGCTAGGACTTGTATTAGGGCTAGGGTTACGTCTAGGTGTAGTGTTAAGGTTTGGTTTAAGTTAAGGTTTAGGGTTAGGGCTGTTGCTCAGTTTGTTTTTAGTCCTAGATTTAGGGTTTGGACTAGTAATAAGATTAGCATTAGGGTTAGGGCTAGTTTTAGTGTTAGGCTTAGGCTTTGGGTTAGGGTTAGAATTTGATTTAGTGTTAGATCTAGGATTAGGGCTAGGTCTAACTATAGGGCAAGGCTTAGGGCTAGGGTTATGGTTGCGGTAACAATAGGGTTAGAACTAGGGTAGGACTAGGGTGAGAGTTAGAGTTAGTCTTAGGCCTAGGGTTTTGGTTAGTTTTAGGGATAGGGCTAAGTTAGGGCTAGGATTAGGGCTAGGGTTAGTGTTCAGCTTAGGCCTAGTGTTAGGGCTAGGGTTATAGTTAATTTTAGGCTAAGGTATTTTGTTATAGCTAGGTTTAGAGGTAGGGTGAGGGTTAGAATTAGGGATAGGGCTAGGGATAGGGTTAGGGTTGTGACTAAGGCTAGGTTAAGGGCTAGGATGAGGGCTAGGGTTTGTTGTAGGGTTAGGTCTAGAATTAGGGCTAGGGCTAATGTCAGGTCTAGTGTTACACTTAGGGGTAGATTTAGGGTTGGTTTTTGTCTAAGTTTTGTGTAAGTGTTAGGCTTAGGGTAAGGGTCAGGTTTAGAGCTAGGTGTATTTTTAGGGTCAGGAGCAGTGTTAGGGTTTGTTTTAGGTTATGGTTCAGGGATAGGGCTCAAATGAGCATTAGGGTTAGGGTTAGGGTAATTGATTGGGTTAGGTTTAGGTTTCAGTGTTAGGTTTACAGCAATGGAGAGCTTTAGGGTCAGCACAAAGGTTATGGTTAAGCCTAGGATTAGCTTTAGAATTAGGGTTTTCATAAGGATAATATATAGGGTTAGAGCTATGGTTATGGCTAGGGTTAGGTTAAGATTAGGGCTAGAGTTAGGTTAGGTTTTGGGTTAGGGCTAGTAACCCTAGCTTAGAGTAGGGTTAGGGTTAGATTTGGGGTAAAGGTTAGGTTTTGAGCTAGGGTTAGGTCTAGGAAGAGGGTTAGGTTTAGTGTTATGGTCAGGGTTAGGTTTAGAATTAGGGCTAGGGTTTTCATTGGGGTTAGGATCAGGTTTAGGATAATAGATTGGATTAGATGTAAGGTTAGCTTTATGGTTAATATTAGGTTTAGGTTTAAGTTTAGTTTTAGGGCTAGATTTACTGTTGGATTTAAGGGAAAAGTTAGGGTTTGAGTTAGGGTTAAGGCTATGACAAAGTTTAGGGTTAGGGATAGGTCTAGGGTTAGGTTTATGATATCGGTTAGGGTTTCAGTTAGGGTTATGGATTGGGTTATCATTAGGGATACAGTTATATTTAGGGTAATGCCTAGGGTTAGAGCTAGTGTTAGGTCTAGGGTTAATGTTAGGATTAGGGCTATGGTTAGACTTATGGTTAGGGATAGTGCGAGGGTTGTGTTATTTGTTATTTTTAGGCCTAGGGTTAGTGCTGTATTTAATGTAAGATCTAGGGTTCTGATTAGAGCTAGTTTTAGGGTTAGGGTTACGGCTAGGTTTATTGTTAGGTTTAGATTTTGGGTGAGGGTCAGGTTTAGAGCTAGGTTTAATGTTAGTGTCAGGGCCAGTGTTCAGGTTAAAGTTAGGGTTAGGGTGAAAGCCAGACTAGGACTAGTGGTAGGGTTAGTGTTTGGTTTAGGTTAAGGGTTAGTGTTAGGGATAGGACTAAGTTTTTGTTTAGGTCAAGGGCTAGATTAATAGCTAGATTTAAGATTAGGTTTAGGTCTAGGGTAGTGTTAAGGTTAGGTTTAGGTATAAGTTTACTGGTAGGGGTAGTTTCAGTTTCAGTTTAGGGTAAGGTTTAGACCTATAATTAGTGTTAGGGTCAGAATAAGGGTGACGGTCAGGGTGAGGTTTTGGGTTAGGGTTAGATAGAGAATGAGGGCTAGTGTTAGGACTAGTAATAGAGTTATTGTTTAGGGTTGGCTAAGGATTAGGATTAGGACTAGAGTTAGCATTATGGATAGGGTTTGGCTTAGGGTAATGGATCTGATTAGAGCTACGGTTAGGGCTAGGATTAGGGTTAGATTTAGGGCTAGTTTTAGGGTTAGGGTTAGGGTTAAATCTAGTATTAGGGCTTGGATTAGGACTATTTTTGTGTTAGAGGCTAGGGTTTGGCTAAGGCTAATGTAAGAACTAGGATTACGATTAGGGTTAGTTTTAGGGTTAGGGTTTCAGCTAGGTCTAGTGTTAGCATTAGTTTTAGGGTTAGGGTGATATTTAGAGCTAGGGTTTGTGTTTGGATATGAGTCAGAGTGAGGGTTAGTTTTAGGCCTAGGACTTGAATTAGAGCTCAGGTTATGGCTAGTTATGGGTTAGGGTTTGATTTACATTGAGATTTAGGGTTAGAGCAATGGCTCAGTTTTGTTTTAGGGCTAGGGCTAAGGTTAGACCTAGTTGTAGGATTAGCAATAGTGTTAGAGCTAGTTGTAGAATGAGGTTTAGGCTTAAGATTAGGGTTAGATTTAGAGTTTTGGTTAGATCTAGTTTTAGAACTATGGCAAGGGTTAGGGCTAAGTTTAGGGCTCTTTTGAGGGTTATGGTAATGAATAGGGTTATAAATAGAAATAGGGCTGGGTGTGAGTTAGAGTTAGTCTTAGGGCTAGGGTTAGGGGTAGGGTTAAGTTTAGCATTCAAATAGGGCTAGGATTAGCACTATGATTATTGTTAGGGTTAGGCCTATGGTTAGGGCTAGGTTTATGGTTAGTTTTAGGGGAAGGGATGGGGTTATATAGCTAGGTTCAGTGCTAGGGTGAGGGTTATATTTAGGGATAGGGCTAGGGTGAGGGTTCAGGTTAGGATTAATTCTAGGTTTAGGGCTAGGATGAGGGCTAGGATTTGTGTTAGGGTTAGGGCTAGGATTATGGCCAAAGATAATGTCAGGTCTAGGGATATGTTTAGGGATAGTGTTAGGGATAGGTTTAAGTTTAGGTCTAGTGCTAGTGTTATGTTTAGTTTTAGGTATAGGTTTACTGGTAGGGCTAGTGTTAGGGTTCGGTTTAGTGTTAAGGTCAGGCTTTGACCTAGGGTCAGTGGGAGGGATAGGTTTAGTGAAGCTTCTGTTATAGAGCTAGGTTATTATTAGGGTCAGAGTATGGATTAGAGATTGGTTGGGGTTAAGGTTTAAGGTTAGGGCTCATATTAACATTAGGGTTAGGATTAGGGTTAGTGTAATGAATAGACTTAGGTTTACAGTTCATTTAGGTTTAGAGTAATGCATAGGGTTAGTGTGAGGGATAGGGTTAGGGTTGGCCTAGGATTAGCATTTGGCTTAGGCTTATGTTTAGAGTAAAGAATAATTTTAGTGCTAGTGTTATGGCTTAGGTTAAGGTTATGATTAGGGTTAGGGTTTTTGTTTCTCCTAAGGCTAGTGTTAGGGTTAGGTTTAGGGTAAGTGTTAGGGTTTGAGCTAGGGTTAGGGCTAGGGTGAGGGTTAGGTTTAGAATCAGGGCTATGGTTAGGATTAGGTTTAGGGTTAGGGTTATGAATATGGTTAGCATAGGGTTAGGGTTATGTTTAGGTAATGGATAAAGTTAGAGCTAGGATTTGGGCTATGGTTACAGTTAGGATTAGGGATAAGGTTAGGGTTAGGGTTAGAGCTAGGCTTATGTTTAGAATAAAGGTTAGCGTTTGAGTTAGGGTTAGGGCTAGGCTAGCATTAAGTTTAGGATTTGTGCTAGGGTTAGGGTTAAGGTTATGCATAGGTCTAGGTTTAGTGTTTGTATTAAGGCTAGGTTTTGTGTGAGGTTTATGGCTAGTGTTAGGGCTATGGGTAACGTAAGAGCTAGGCTTATGGTTATGGCTAGTTTTTTGGGGTTAGGGTTATACTTAGGTCTAGTGTTAGTTTTAAGTTTTGGGTTAGGATGATGTTTAGAGCTAGGGTTTGTGTTAGGGTAAGTGTCAGTGTTCGGGTTAGCATTGGGTTTATGGTTAGGGCCAGAATTAGAACTAGGTTTAGGTCTAGGGGTAGGGTTAGTCTTTGCTTTAGGTTAATGTTTAATTTAGGGCTAGGTCTAGGTGTTTTTTTTAGGACTATGGCTAGAGTTATGGCTATATTTAGGATTAAGTTTAGGTCTAGTGCTAGTGCTATGTTTAGTTTTACGTATAGGTTTACTGGTAGGGCTAGTGTTAGGGTTCGGTTTAGTGTTAAGGTAAGGCTTTGACCTAGGGTAAGTCTTAGGGTCAGAATAAGATTAAGGTTTAGGCTTAGGCTTTGGGTTAGGGTTAAAGATAAAATGAGGTCTAGGGTTAATACTAGTAATAGTGTTAGGGATTGGGGAAAGCTAAGGTTTAGGGTTAGAACTAGGTTAGCATTAGGGTGAGAGTTTGGCTAAGGGTAAGGAATAGGTTTAGCGCTAGGGTTTAAGTTAGTGTTAGTGTTAGGGTTAGGGTTAGGTTTAAATCTAGGGTTTAGGCTCAGATTAGCACTAGGTTTTTTTATTTCGGGTTAGGGCTGTGGCTAATGTAAGAACTAGCTTTATGTTTAGGGATAGTTTTAGGGTTAGGATTAGGACAAGGTATAGTATTTTGGTTAGCTTTAGGGTTACAGTGATGTTTAGAGGTAGGGTTAGTTTTAGGGTCAGAGTCAGGGTCAGTATTAGTTGTAGGGATAGGGTTACAACTACGTGTAGCATTAGGATTTGGTTTAGGTTAAGGGTTAGGATTAAGGCTATAGCTCAGTTTGTTTGTGGGCTATGGCTAGCTAGGTTTAGGGCTAGTTTTCAAATTAGAATTAGGGTTAGGGCTAGTGTTAGGTTAAGGTTTAGGTTTAGAGATAGGGTTAGATTTAGAGTTAGGGTTAGTTATAGGTTTAGGACCATGGCTAGGGTTAGGAATAAGTTTAGGGCTAGTGTTAGGTTTAGGCAATAGATAAGGTGGTACTAGAAATAGGTCTAGGCCTAGAGTTAGGGTTAATCTTAGGGCTAGGGTTAGAGTTAGGGTTACATTTAGCAATAAATTAGGGCTAGAATTAGAGCTATGGTTACTGTTAGGATTAGGCCTAGTGTTAGGGCTGGTTTTAGTGTTAGTGATAGTGTTAGATTTAGGGTTAGGGGAAAGGATGTGGTTATAACTAGGTTCAGAACTAGGACAAGGGTCAAAATTATGGTTTGGGCTAGGGTTAGGTTTCGGGTTAGGGTTAAGACTAGCTTTAGGGCTAGGATGAAGGCTCAGTTTTTTTTTTTTTTTTTTAGTTTGAAGGCAAGAATTAGGTAGAGTGCTAATGTCAGGTCTAGGGTTACAGTTAGGGACACTGTTAGGGTTAGTTTTATGGCTAGGTCTAGTTTAAGGGTTATTTTTAGGGTAAGGGTCAAGTTTAGAGGTAGGTGTGTTATTAGAGTCAGTTTCTTGTTCATAGTTTGGGTTAGGTTTTTGTTCAGTTTTAGGGCTTGAATTAGCATTAGGGTTAGGGTTAGAGTAATTGATAGGATTAGGTTTAGTGTTCAGATTAGGTTTAAGTAAGGTTAAGGTTAGTGTTAGCATTAGGTTTAGGGTTAGGCCTAGATGGAAAGGATTAGATTTAGGTTTAGGACTAGGGTTAGTGTTAGGTTTAGCATAACTCTTAGGGTTTCAGCTGGATTAGGACTGCGGCAACGGTTAGGTTTATGGTTAGGTCTAGGGTTAGGTTTACAGTTAGGGTTAGTGTAGGTTGAGGGTTAGGACTAGGTTAAGTTTACAGTTAGGGTAGAATAGGTTTAGGGTTAGGGCTAGTATTATCATGGCATTTATAGTTAGGGTTAGCAGGCACTGAAAGCGAGAAGATTCTGGAACAACATATTTCAAACACTGAAAGACAATAGATGCAAACCAAGAATTTTGTATCCAGCAAAATTAAGCTTCAGGTATGACAACAAAATAAAAATCTTTCATGATAAACAAAAGTTAAAAGATTTTGCAGCCAGAAAACCAGCACTGCAAAGCATCTTGAGCAAAACACTACACGAGGAAGAAATGAAAAACAATAACCAAAGCCAACAATGGGAAGTGCCTCAGTAAAGACAGAGGGATGGGGGAAAGCTAATCATGGAGACAAAAAACTAATTTTTTTTTAAAAAAAGATAAATAATCAAACATGGCTAGAAGTACAAACCATATATCAATAGTAACTCTAAACGTTAATGGCTTAAACTCTCCAATAAAGTGACATAGGCTGGTAACATGGATTAAAAAAAAAACAAATCCAACAATATGCTGCCTCCAGGAGACACATCTGATTGGAAAAGACATACACAGGCTGAGGTGAAAGGTTGGGAAAAAATATACCATGCACACGGTCCTTGTAAGCAAGCAGGGGTGGCCATCCTCATATCGAATAAAATCGACTTCAAGACTAAGTTAATCAAAAGGGATAAAGAAGGACATTATATACTGTTAAAAGGAACCATTCACCAACAAGACATAACAATTATCAATATTTATGCACCAAATAATGGTGCTGTGACATTCATAAAACAAACTCTCCTCAAGTTCAAGAATCAAATAGACCACAACACAATAATTATGGGTGACTTCAACACACCTCTCTCACCATTGGACAGATCCTCCAAACAAAAGTTGAATAAAGAAATTATAGAACTCAATATCACAATCAATAACCTAGACTTAACAGACATATATAGAATATATCAACCATCATCAAGTGGATATACTTTTTTCTCAGCAGCACATGGATCCTTCTCAAAAATAGACCATATATTATGCCATAGGGCAACCCTCAGTAAATATAAAGGGGTGGAGATAATACCATGCATTTTTTCTGATCATAATGGAATGAAACTGGAAATCAATGATAAAAGAAGGAAGGAAAAATCCTACATCACATGGAAAATGAACAATATGATACTGAATGATCAATGCGTTACAGAAGACATAAAGGAGGAAATCAAAAAATTCTTAGAGATAAATGAAAATACAGACACAACATATTGGAATCTATGGGACACAATGAAAGCAGTTTTAAGAGGGAAATTCATCGCCTGGAGGTCATTCCTCAAAAAAAGAAAAAAACCAACAAATAAATGAGATCACACTTCATCTCAAAGCCCTAGAGAAGGAAGAGCAAAACAACAGCAAAAGTAGCAGAAGGCAAGAAATAATTAAAATCAGAGCAGAAATCAATGAAATTGAAACAAAAGAAACTATTGAAAAAATTGACAAAACTAAAAGTTGGTTCTTCGAAAAAATAAATAAGATCGACAGACCCTTAGCCATGCTAATGAAGAGAAGAAGAGAGAGAACACAAATTACTAACATATGGGATGAAAAAGGCAATATCACAACAGATACTACAGAAATACAGAAGATAATTAGGAATTATTTTTTCAAAATATATTTTCAAAATAACCTATATTCCAATAAAATAGAAGATAGTGAAGACATTGATAAATTTCTTAAGTCATATGATTTGCCCAGACTGAGTCAGGAGGATACACACAATTTGAACAGACCAATATCAATGGATGAAATAGAAGAAGCAATCAAAAGACTACCAACCAAGAAAAGCCCAGGACCGGATGGGTATACAGCGGAGTTTTACAAAACTTTAAAGAAGAATTAATACCAATACTTTTCAAGTTATTTCAGGAAATAGAAAAAGAGGGAGCTCTTCCAAATTCATTCTATGAGGCCAAAATCACCCTGATTCCGAAACCAGACAAAGACACCTCAAAGAAAGAAAACTACAGAGCAATATCTCTAATGAACCTAGATGCAAAATCCTCAATAAAATTCTGGCAAATCAGATACAAAAACACATCAAAAAAATTGTGCACCATGATCAAGTAGGATTCATCCCTGGGATGCAAGGGTGGTTCAATATATGGAAATCAATAAATGTTATTCACCACATCAATAGACCCAAAGATAAGAACCATATGATCATCTCGATAGATGCAGAAAAAGCATTCAACAAAGTACAGCATCCCTTTATGTTCAAAACCCTAGAAAAACTAGGGATAACAGGAACTTACCTCAACATTGTAAAAGCTGTCTATGCTAAGCCTCAGGCTAGCATCATTCTGAATGGAGAAAAATTGAAGGCATTCCCTCTAAAATCTGGAAAAAGACAAGGATGCCCTCTATCACCACTTCTATTCAATATAGTTCTCGAAACACTGGCCCAAGCAATTAGACAGACAAAAGAAATTAAAGGCAGAAAAATAGGAAAAGAAGAACTTAAATTACCACTATTTGCGGACAACATGATTCTATACCTAGAAGACCTAAAAGGGTCTACAAAAAAAACTACTAGAACTAATAAACGAATTCAGCAAAGTGGCAGGATATAAAATCAATGCACATAAATCAAAGGCATTTCTGTATATCAGCGACAAAACTTCTGAAATGGAAATGAGGAAGAACACCCCATTCACAGTATCCTCAAAAAAATAAAATACTTGGGAATCAACCTAACAAAAGAAGTGAAAGATTTATACAATGAAAACTACAGAACCCTAAAAAGAGAAATAGAAGAAGATCTTAGAAGATGGAAAAATATACCCTGTTCATGGATAGGCAGAACTAACATCATCAAAATGGCGATATTACCAAAAGTTCTCTATAGGTTTAATGCAATGCCAATCAAAATCCCAATGACATTTATTGTAGAAATAGATAAAGCAATCATGAAATTCATATGGAAAAATAAAAGACCCAGAAAAGCAAAAGCAACTCCAAGCAGGAAGTGTGAATCAGGTGGCATAGCGATACCAGATTTCAAACTATACTACAGAGCAATAGTAACAAAAACAGCATGGTACTGGTACCAAAACAGGTGGGTGGACAAATGGTACAGAATAGAGGACACAGAGACTAATCCACAACGTTACAACTATCTTATATTTGATAAAGGGGCTAAAAGCATGCAATGGAGGAAGGATAGCATCTTCAACAAATGGTGCTGGGAAAACTAGAAATCCATATGCAACAAAATGAAACTCAATCCCCTTCTCTCGCCATGCACAAAAGTTAACTCAAAATGGATCAAGGAGCTTGATATCAAATCAGAGATTCTGCGTCTGATAGAAGAAAAAGTTTGCTCCGATCCACATATTGTGGGGTCAGGCTCCAAATTCCTTAATAGGACACCCATAGTACAAGAGTTAATAACAGGAATCAACAAATGGGACGTACTTAAACTAAAAAGTTTTTTCTCAGCAAGAGAAACAATAAGAGAGGTAAATAGTGAGCCTACATCATGGTAACAAATTTTTACTCCTCACACTTCAGATAGAGCTCTAATATCCAGAATATACAAAGAACTCAAAAAATTAAACAATAAGATAACAAATAACCCAATCAACAAATGGGCCAAGTACCTGAACAGACACTTCTCAGAAGAGGACATACAATCAATCAACAAGTACATGAAAACATGCTCACCATCTCTAGCAGTCAGAGAAATGCAAATCAAAACCACCCTAAGATATCATCTCACTCCAGTAAGATTGGAAGCCAATATGAAATCAAACAACAATAAGTGCTGGCGAGGATGTGGGGAAAAGGGTACTCTTCTACATTGCTGGTGGGACTGCAAATTGGTGCGGCCAATTTGGAAAGCAGTATGGAGATTCCTGGGAAAGCTGGGAATGGAACCACCATTTGACCCAGCTATTGCCCTTCTCGGACTATTCCCTGAAGACCTTAAAAGAGCATACTACAGGGATACTGCCACATCGATGTTCATAGCAGCACAATTCACAATAGCTAGATTGTGGAACCAACCCAGATGCCCTTCAATAGATGAATGGATAAAAAAAAATGTGGCATTTATACACAATGGAGTATTAGGCAGCACTAAAAAATGACAAAATCATGGAATTTGCAGGGAAATGGATGGCATTAGAGCAGATTATGCTAAGTGAAGCTAGCCAATCCCTAAAAAACAAATGCCAAATGTCTTCTTTGATATAATGAGAGCAACTAAGAACAGAGCAGGGAGGAAGAGCAGGAGGAAAAGATTAACATTAAACAGAGACATGAGGTGGGAGGGAAAGGGAGAGAAAAGGGAAATTGAATGGAAATGGAAGGAGACCCTCATTGTTATACAAAATTACATATAAGAGGTTGTGAGGGGAATGGAAAAAAAAAAAACAAGGAAGGAAATGAATTACAGTAGATGGGGTAGAGAGAGAAGATGGGAGGGGAGGGGAGGGGGGATAGTAGAGGATAGGAAACGTAGCAGAATACAACAGTTACTAATATGGCATTATGTAAAAATGTGGATGTGTAACCAATGTGATTCTGCAATCTGCATTTGGGGTAAAAATGGGAGTTCATAACCCACTTGAATATAATGTATGAAATATGATATGTCAAGAGCTTGTAATGTTTTGAACAACCAATAAAAAATAAATAAATATATAGTTAGGGTTAGGCTAATAGATGGGGTTAGAGCTATGTTTGGGTTAGGCTTATGTTTAGGGTAATGGATAGTTTAGGGCTAGGGTTATGGTTAGGATTAGGGCTAGGGTTCAGGTTAGGGTTAGATCTAGGGTTAGTGTTAGGGTTAGGTTTAGGGTAAGTGTTAGGGTTTGAGCTATGGTTAGGGTTAGGGTGACGGGTAGGTTTAGTGTCAGGTCTAGGTTTAGGTTTAGGTTTAAGTTTAGGGTTAGGGCTATCATTAGGGTTAGGGTTATGTTTAGGGTAATGGATAGAGTTAGAGCTAGAGATAGGGCTAGATTATGGTTAGGATTAAGTCTAGGGTTAGGTTTAGGGTTAGGGCCAGTTTTAGGGTTAGGGTTAGGTTTAGGGTAATGGTCAGGGCTAGGGTTAGGGTTTTAATGAGGTGTAGGGCTCAGTTTAGGTCTAGTTTTTTGGTTAGGTTAGGGCTAGGATTAGGGTTACAGCTAATGTAAGAACTAGAGTTATGATTAGGGCTACTTTAGGGTTAGGGTTAGGGCTCATTCTAATTTTAGGATTAGGTATACTTTTAGGGTGATATTAGAGTTAGGGTTAGTGTAAGGTCAGAGTCAGGCTCAAGGCTAGTTTTAGGGTTAGATTAGGGCTGGAATTAGGGCTAAGGTTAGGGCTATGTGTATGGTTAGGTTTTGGTTTAGGTTAAGTGTTAGGGTTAGGGCTATGACTCGGTTTTGTTTTATGGGTTGAACTAGATTAGGGCTAGTTTTAGGATTAGTGTTATTGTTAGGGCTAGTGTTAGTGTGAAGTTTAGGCTTAGGGTTAGGAATGGACTTAGAGTTATGTTTAGTTCTAGGGTTAAGGCAATGGCTAGTGTTAGGGCTAAGGTTAGGGCAAGTGTTAGGGTTATGTTAAGGAATAGGGTTAGATTTAGGAATAGGTCTAGGGCAAGAGTTAGAGTTAGTCTTAGTGCTTGTGGTACGGTTAGGGCTAAATTAGGGCTAGGATCAGGTCTAGGATTAGTGTAAGGTTTAAAGAGGTAGGTTTAGTGTTAAACCTACAGAGGTAGGTTTAGTGTTAAAGGCAAGGTTAGTGTTTGGGTTAGAGTTAGGGTTAGATTTTGGGGAAGGGATGGGGTTATAGCAAGGTTCAGAACTAGGGTGAGGGATAAAATTAGGGATAGGGCTAGAGTGAGGGTTTGAGTTAGGATCAAGGCAAGGTTTAGGGCTAGGATGAGGGCTAGCCTTTGTGTTAGGATTATGGCAAGAATTAGAGCTAGGGCTAATATCAGGTCTAGAGTTATGGTTAGGGAGAGTTTTCATGTAAGATTTATGGCTAGGTCTAGTGTCAGAGTTAGGTTTAGGGTGAGGTACAAGTTGAGAGCTAGGGTTATTATAATAGGCAGTGTCAGGTTTTGGGTTTGTGTTAGGTTGTGATTTAGTGTTATGGCTCAAATTAGCATTAGGTTTGAGTTACAGTTAGGATAATATATAAGGTAAGGTTTAGGCTTCAGGTTAGGTTTAGGGCTCAGATTAGGTTTAGTGTAATGGATAGGGTTAGGTTTAGGCTTAGGGTTAGCATTAGGTTTATGGTTATTATTAGGGTAATGGATAGGGATAAAGCTAGGGTTAGGGTTAGGGTTATGTTTAGAATTAGGGCTAGAGTTAGAGTTAGGGTTAGGGTAAAGGCTAGGGTTAGATTTAGGGTATGGGTTAGGGTTTGAGCTAGGGTTATAGCTAAGGATAGGGTAAAGTTTTGATTAGGTCTAGGGTTAGGATTAGGGTGAAAATTAGGGTTAAGGTAATGGACAGGTTTAGATGCTGGGTTAGGTTTAGGGTTAGGTTTATGTTTAGGACTAGGGTTAGGGTTAAGTTTAGCATAATTGTTAGAGTTTGAGCTAGGGTTAGGACTACGGCAAGGGTTAGCTTTATGGTTAGGTCTAGGGTTAGGTTTAAATTAGGGATAGAGTATGTTTAGGGTTAGGGCTAAGGTTATGATGATGTTAATGGTTAGGGTTACGGTAATTCATAGGGTTAGAGCTAAGTTTAAGTCTAGTTTTAAGTTTAGGATTAGTGCTAGTGTTAGAGTTAGGGTTAGGGTTAGGCTTATCATTTTCTTATGGTTAGGTTAAGGGTAAGGGTCAGGGATTGAGTAAGTGTTAGGGCTAGGTTGAGGCTTCAGGTTAGGGCTCAGATTGGGGCTAGTTTTTGTGTTAGTGTTAGGGCTAGGGTTAGGGAAACAGGTAATGTAAGAACCAGGGTTAGCTTTAGGGTTAGGATTAGGAGTAGTTTTAGTGTCAGTGTTAGATTTAAGGTTAGGGTGATATTTAGAGCTAGAGTTATTTTTAGGATATGAGTCAGGGTCAGGGTTAGTTTTAAGGTTAGGTTTAGGACTCAATTAGGGCTAGGATTAGTTCTTGTAGTAGTTTAGGGTTTGGTTTAAGTTAAGGTTTAGGGTTAGGTCTATTGCTCGGTTTTGTTTTAGTCCTAGGGTTAGGTTTAGGGCTAGTTTTACAATTAGTATTAGGGTTAGGGCTAGTGTTAGTGTTAGCCTTAGACTTAGGGTTAGGGTTACTTTTATAGTTAGGTTTAGATCTAGGATTAGGCTAGGATTAAGGATAGAGCAAGGGTTAGGGCCAGGGTTAGAGTTATGGTAAGGGATAGAGTTAGAACTAGGGATAGGGCTAGTATGGGAGATAGAGTTAATGATAGGGCTAAAATTAGAGTTAGGGTTTTGGATAGGGTTAAATTAGGGCTAAGATTGGGGATAGGGTTAGTGTTCAGCTTAGGCCTAGCAATAGGGATAGGGTTAGGTTTAGGTTTAGAATAAAGAATGGCGTTATAGCTAGGTTTAGACATAGGGTGAGGATTAGAGTTAGGGTTAGAGCTAGGGTTGGGGTTAAGGTTATGATTAAGGCTAGGTTTAGGGCTAGGAAGAGGGCTAGTGTTTGTTTTAGATTCAGGGCTAGGATTAGTGCTCAGACTAATGTCAGTTCTAGGGTTATGGTTAAAGATAGTTTTAGGGTTAGGCTTATGGCTACGTCTAGTGTAAGGGTTAGGTTTAGGTTAAGGGTCAGGTTTAGAGCTTGGGGAATTATTAGGATTAGGATTTGGCTTAGGTAAGGATTTAGGTTTATGGCTCAAATTAGCATTAGGTTTAGGGTTAGGGTATATTTAGGGTTTGTTTTAAGGTTCAGGTTTGGTTTAGGGTAATTGATTCGGATAGCGTTAGTGATAGGGCCATGGTTAGGCTTAGGGTTAGCATTGGGGTAAGGGTTATGGTTAGGGTAATTGATAGGGTTAAAGCTTAGGTTAGAGTTATGGTTAGGAATACGCCTTGAGTTAGGGTTAGAGTTAGTGTTAGAACTAGCATTAGGGTTAGGTTTAGGGTTATGTTTAGCATAAAGGTTAGGTTTCGAGCTAGGGTTAGGGCTAGGTTTAGGGTTAGGTCTAAGGATAGGATTACAGTAGATTTAGGATTAGGGTTAGAGTTAGGGCTAGGGTTATCATTAGCATTAGGGATAGAGTTAAGGTAATGAATAGGGTTAGGTTAAGTTTAGATTTTGGTTTTGAGTTAGAATTAGTGAAAGGTTTAGGATTAGAGCTATGGTTATGTTTAGGTTTGTGGTTAGGTTTATGGTTTGATCTATAGTTAGGGCTATGCTGAGTGTTAATTTTAGGGTTATGTCTATGGGTAGTTTTCTGGTTAGGGTTAGGGTTAACATTAGGGTTCGGGCTAGGATTATCAATAAGTTTAAGATTAGGGTTAGGTAATGGGAAGGTTTAGAGCTAGGTTTAGGGCTAGATTAAGTTTAGGATTTGGGCTAGGGTTAGGGTGAGATTTAGGGATAGGTCTAGGCTTATGTTTAGGGTAAGGGTTAGGCTTTGAGCTATTTTAGGACTAAGGCGAGGGCTACGGTTAGGTATAGGGCTAGTGTTATGGTTAGGGTTATGCTTAGGGCTAGGTTTAGACCTAAAATCAGCTCTATGTTTAGTGTTAGGTTTAGACCTAGGGTTAGGGCTATGCGTAATGTAAGATCTAGGGTTATAATTAGGGCTAGTTTTAGGGTTAGGGTTATGGCTGGGTCTAGGATTACGTTTAGGTTTTCTTTAGTTTCAGATTTAGAGGTAGGTTTAGTGTTAAAGGCAGTGTTAGTGTTTGGGTTAGAGTTAAAGTTAGGGTTAAAGCCAGAATTAAGCCTAAGTTTAGGTCTAGGGGTAGAGTTAGTGTTTGGGTTAGGTAAAGATTTTTGTTAGGGCTAGGGCTAAGATTTTGTTTATGTCTAGAGCTAGAGTTCAGGCTAGATTTAGGATTAGGTTTAGGTCTAGAGCTATTGGAAGGGTTAGGTTTAGGTACAAGTAAGGCTAGTGTTAGGGTTTTGTTTAGGGTTAGGATAAGGTTTAGACCTAGGGTTTATGTTATGGTCAGAATAAGGGTCATGGTTAGGATAAGGGTTTGGGATAGCGTTAGAGCTAGAATGAGATCTAGGGTTAGGACTATTAATGGGGTTAGGATTTGGATAGCCTAAGGATTAGGGATAGGTCTAGGGTTACCATTAGGGTTAAGGTTTTGCTCAGGGTAAGGCATAGGGTTAGGGCTATGGTTAGGTTTATGGTTAGGGTTAAAGCTAGGTTTAGGGCTCAGATTAGGACTAGTTTTTGTGTGCAATTCATGGCTAGGGTAGGGCAATGTCTAATATAAGAACTAGGGTTACAATTAGGGTTAGAGGTAGGGGTAGGTCAAGTGTTAGGGTTAGGTTTAAAATTAGGGTGATATTTATAGCTAAAAGGGTTAGTGTTAGGATATCAGTCAGGTCAGGGTTAGTTTTAGGGTTAGGGTTAGGACTCGAATTAGGGCTAGGGTTACTGTTAGGGTTCAGTTTAAATTTAGGGTGGTGTTGAGAGCTAGGATGAGTGTTAGGATATGTGTCAGGTTTACAGTTATTTTTAAGGTTATGATTAGGACTCGAATTAGGGCTAGGGTTAGATCTAGGTGTAGTGCTAGGGTTTGGTTTAAGTTAAGGTTAGTGTTAGGCCTGTTGCTCAGTTTTGTTTTAGTGCTATGGTTAGGGTTAGGGCTAGTTTTATGATTAGCTTTAGGGTTAGGGCTATGGTTATGGTTAGTATTAGGATTAAGGCTAGATTTAAAGCTAGGATTAGGACTAGGTTTTGTTAGGTTTAGGGTAAGAATTAGGGCCAGGACTAATGGCAGGTCTAGGTTTATAGCTAGTGATATTTTTAGGGTTAGGTTTATAGCTAGATCAAATTAAAATGTTACATTTAGGGAAAAGGTCAGATTAAGAGCTGGGTATTATTAGGGTCAGGGTCAAGCTTCGGGTTTGAGTTAGGTTAAAGTTTAGGGTTAAGGCTCAAATTAGCATTAAGTTTAGAATTAGGGTTAGGGTAATGGATAGTGTTAGGTTTAGGGTTCAGGTAAGGTTTAAGGTAATGGACATGGTTAGGGTTTGTGATAGGTTTAAGGTTAGGCCTAGGGTTAGCATTAGGGTTATGGTTATCATTAGGGTAATTTATAGGGTTAGACCTAGTGTTAGGGCTAGGGTAATGGTTAGGATTAGGGCTAGAGTTAGGGTTAGGGTCAGGGTTAGGGATAGGGTTACACTTAGGATTAGGTTTAGTATATGGTTTAGGGTTTGAGCTAGGATTTTGGCTATGGCTAAAGGTTAATTTAGGGTTTGGTCTAGGGTTATGGTCATGATTAGTGTTACGGTTAGGGTTAGGGATATCATTAGGGTTAGAGTAATAGGTTTAGATGTCAGGTTAAAGATAGGGTTTGGTTTAGATTAGTGTTAGGTTTAGGTTTAGGGTTAGGGTTTGAGCTAGCTTAGATTTAGGGTTAGGTTCACTGTTAGTTCTAGGGTTAAGTTTATGTTTAGGGTTAGGGTAGGTTTAGCTTTAGGTCTAGTGTTATCATTAGGGTTAAGTTTAGAGTTAGGGTAATGGGTAGGGTTTGAGCTAGGGTTAGGGCTAGTGTTAAGGTGAGGATTAGGGCTGGGGTTAGGATTACGGTTAGGCCTTGGGTTGTTGTTAGGGTTAGTTTAAGTATAAGGGTTAGGAATTGAGCTAGGTTACGGCTAGGGCGAGGGTTATGTTTACAGTCTGGGCTACGATAGGGTTAGGTTTAGGTTTAGGGCTAGGGTTAGCATTAGTTTTAGGGTAATGGTTAGTGTAATGGATAGAGTTAGAGCTAGGGTTTGGGCTATGGTTACAGTTAGGATTAGGGTTAGAGTTAGGGTGAGGTTTAGGGTTTGGGCTAGGGTTATGTTTAGGGTAAGGTTTAGGGTACGCTTTAGGGTTTGAGCTGGGTTTAGTGCTAACACTAGGGTTAGGTTTAGGTTAGGACTAGGGTTAAGGTTATGGTTAGGGTTAGGGTTAGTATTGTGGTTAAGTCTAGGGTTATCATTAGGTTTAGGGTAATAGACAGGGTTAGATGTCAGGTTAGGGTTAGGATGTCAGGACTAGGGTTAGGGTTAGATTTAGGGTATGGTTAGGGTTTTAGCTAAGGTTAAGACTATGGCAAGGATTATATTTAAAGTTAGGTCTTGGGTTAGGTTTATGCTTAGGATTAGAATAGGTTTGGGGTTACAGCTATGGTTATCATGAGGTTTATGGTTAGGCTTAGGGTAATGAGTGAGGTTAGTACTAGGTTTTAGTCTAGGGTTAAGTTTAGGATTAGGGATAGGTTTATGGTTAGGCTTAGGCTTAGGGTAAGTCTTATTGTTAAGTTAAGGGTAAGGGTCAGAGACTGAGTAAGGGTTAGGGCTAGGTTGAGGGTTTGGGTTAGAATCAGGGCTAGGGATAGAGTTAGGGTAAGAGCTATGGCTAGGGTTAAATTAGTTTTAGGGTTATGGTTAGGGTAATGGATAGAGTTAGAGCTAGGGTTTGGGCTATGATTACGGTTAGGATTAGGGCTAGGATTTGGGTTAGGATTTGGGTTAGGGTTATTTTTATGGTAAGGGTAAGGGTTTGAGCTAGAGTTAAGGCTAGGTCTAGGTCGAGGATTAGTTTCAGCATTAGGTCTAGGGATAGGATTATGGTAGGTTTAGGGTTAGGGTTAGGGTTATGGCTAGGGTTATCATTTGGGTTAGGATTAGGGTTAGGGAAATGTATACGGTTACATATAGGTTTAGGTGTAGGGTTAGGGTTAGATTTAGTTTTAGGGTTAGGGTTAAGGCTATGTTTATGTTTAGGATTATGGTATGGGATAGGGTTTGAGCTAGCGTAAGGGCTATGGAGAGTGTTAGGTTTAGGGTTAGGACCAGGATTAGTTTTTTTGTTAGGGTTAGGTTTCGGCTTACAGCTAGGGTTATCAATAGGGTTAGAATTAGCGTTAGGGTAATGGGTGGTTTAGAGCTAGGTTTAAGGATAGGATTAAGGTTAGCATTAGGGCTAGGGTTAGTTTTACAGTTAGGCATAAGTCTAAGTTTATATTTAGGGTAAGGGTTAGGCTTCATGCTAGGTTTAGGACTAAGGCTAGGGTTAGGATTAGGGTAAGGGCTAGAGTTAGGGTTAGGGGTAGGCTTAGGGCTAGGTTTAGGCCTAGGATTTGCTCTAGGTTTTGTGTTAGGTTAAGGCAAAAGGAAAGGGCTATGGATAATGTAAGAGCTAGGGTTATGATTAGGGCTAGTTGTAGGGTTAGGGTTATGGCTAGGTCTACTGTTAGGTTTATATTTTCAGTTAGGGTCAGGTTTAGAGGTAGATTTACTGTTAAAGGCCGGGTCAGTGTTCCAGTTAGAGTTAGAATTAGGTTTAGAGCCAGAATTAGGACTAGGTTTAGGTCTAGGAGTAGGTTTAGTGTTTGGGTTAGGTTAAGGGTTATTGTTAGGGCTAGATTTTTGTTTAGGTCTAGGGCTAGAGTTAAGGCTAGATTTAGAATTAGGTTTAGGTCTAGAGTTAGTGTTAAGGTTTGGTCTAGATTTAGGGTCAGGTTTAGACCTAGGGTTAGCATTAGGGTCAGAATAAGGATCACGGTTAGCTTTAGGGTTTGGGATAGATTTATAGCTAGAGTGAGGGCTATGGTTAGGACTATTAATGGGGTTAAGGTTAGGGTCAGTGTAATGGGTAGGTTTACAGCTAGGTTTAGGGCTAGGGTTAAGGTTAGAATTATGGCTAGGATTAGCTTCAGAGTTAGGGATAGGTCTAAGTTTATATTTAGGTTAAAGATTAGGCTTTGAGCTAGGGTTAGGACTAAGGCTAGGGTTAGGATTAGGGTTAGGGCTAGGGTTAGGGTTAGGGTTATGCTTAGGGCTAGGTTTAGGCCTAGGATTCACTCTAAGTTTTGTGTTAGGTTAAGGCGTAAAGTTAAGGCTATGGGTAATGTAAGAGCTAGGATTATAATTAGGGCTAGTTGTAGGGTTAGGGTTATAGCTAGGTATAGTGTTAGGTTTAGGTTTTCGTTTATGGTCAGATTTAGAGATAGGTTTAGTGTTAAAGGAAGGGTCAGTGTTCAGATCAGAGATTAAGGTTAAAGGCAGAATTAGGATTAGGTTTATGTCTAGGATTAGGTTTAGTCTTTGTGTTAGGTTAAGTGTTATTGTTAGGGCTAGGGTAGGTTTTTTTCTTAGGGCTAGGGCTAGAGTTAAGGCTAGATTTAGGATAATGTTTAGGTCTAGTGCTTGTGATAAGGTTAGGCTTAGGCATAAGTATTGATAGGGCTAGTGCTAGGGTTTGGTCTAGGGTTAGGCTCACGTTTAGATCTGGGGTTAGTGTTAAGGTCAGAATAAGGATCAGGTTAGGGTTAGGGTTTGGGATAGGGTTAGAGCTAGAATGAGGGCTAGGTTAAGGACTATTAATTGAGTTAGGTTTTTTGTTAGCCTTAGAATTAGAGATAGGTCTAGGGTTACCATTAGGGTTAGCATTATGCTTACGGTTAGGGATAGGGTTAGAGTTAGTGTTAGGGGTAGCGTTTGGGGTAGGGTTAAAGCTAGGTTTAGGGCTCAGTTAGGGCTAGTTTTTCTGTTAGGGTTAGGGCTAAGGTTAGGGCAATGGCTAGCTAATGTAAGAACAAGGGTTAAAATTAGGGTTCTATTTAGGGTTAGTTTTAGGGGTTAGACCTCTAATGTTAGGGGTAGTTTTAAGGTTATGTTGATATTTAGAGCTAAGATTATTATTAGAATAGGAGTCAGGGTCAGAGTTAATTTTAGGGTTAGGGTTAGGACTCAAATAAGGGCTAGGGTTACTGTTAGGGTTTGGTTTAAGTTCAGAGTGGTGTTTAGAGCCTGGGTGAGTGTTAGGATATGAGTCATGGTCAGGGTTAGTTTAAGGTTATGGTTAGGACTCTAATTAGGGCTAAGGTTAGGTCTAGTTGTAGTGTTAGGGTTTTTTTAAGTTAAGGTTTTGGGTTAGGGCTACTGCTCAGTTTTGTTTTAGTCCTAGGGTTAGGGTTAGGGCTACTTTTACAATTAGCATTAGGGTTATGGCTAGTGTTAGTGTTAGGCTTAGGCTTAGGCTTAGTGTTAAGGTTATATTTAGAGTTAGGATTAGATCTAGGGTTAGGGCTAGGACTAAGGATAGGGCAAGGGTTGAGGTTAGGGTTAGGGCTAGGTTTAGGATTATGGTAAGGTATAGGGTTAGATCTAGTGATAGGGTTAGTGTGAAATTTAGAGTTAGTCTTAGTGCTAAGGGTTAGGGTTAGGAATATAGTTAAATTAGGGCTAGGATTAGGGCTAGGTTTAGTGTTCAGCTTAGCCTATCATTACAGTTAGGGTTAGGGTTAGGGTTAAGTTTAGGATAAGGGATGGCATTGTAGCTAGATTTAGAGGTAAGGTGAAGGTTAGAGGTAGGGGTAGTGTTAAGTTTATGATTACAGCTAGGTTTAGGGCTAGAATGAGGGCTATTTTTGTTTTAGTGTTAGTCCTAGGATTAGGGCTAGGGCTAACATCAGGTCTAGGGTTATGATTAATGATAGTTTTAGGGTTAGGTTGATGACTATGTCTAGTGTAAGTGTTAGGTTTAGAGTAAGATCAAGTTTAGAGCTAGGGTAATTATTTGGGTTAGGTCACAGTTAGCATTTAGTTTAGGTTAGGATTTAGGTTTAGGGCTCAAACTAGCATTAGGGTTATGGTTAGGGTAATGATAGGGTTTGGTTCAGGATTCAGGTTAGGTTTAGGGTAATTCATAGAGTTTGGGTTAACGATAGGGTTAGGGTTAGGCCTAGGATTAGCATTTGGGTAAAAATTATGTTTAGGGTAATAGATAGGGTTAGAGGTAAGTTTAGAGCTAGGATTATGATTAGGAATAGGTCTTGAGTTGGGGTTACAGTTAGTGTTAGAACTGCGGTTACGTTTAGGGTTATGTTTAGCGTAAGGGTTAAGTATTGAGCTAGGGTTAGGACTAGCATGAGGGTTAGGTCTAGGGATAGGTTTATGGTAGGGTTAGGGTTAGGGATAGGGTTATCATTAAGGTTAGGTTTCAAGTAATGAATACAGATAGATATAAGATTAGGGTTAGGGTTAGGGTTATCATTAAGGTTAGGTTTCAAGTAATGAATACAGATAGATATAAGATTAGGGTTAGGGTTAGATTTTGGTTTAGGTTTAGGGTTAGGGCTATGGCTATGTTTAGGTTTATGGTAAGGGTTAGGGTTTGAGCTAGGGTTAGGGCTATGATGAGTGTTATACTTAGGGTTATGTCTAGGGGTAGTTTTCTGGTTAGGGTTAGGGTTAGCATTATAGTTCTGGTTAGGATTATCAATAGGTTTACTATTAGGGTTAGGGTAATGAGTAGGTTTAGAGCTAGGTTTAGGGATAGGATTAAGGATAGGGTTAGGGCTAAGATTAGGGTTAGTTAGGGCTAGGGCTAGGGCTATATTTAGGGTAAGGGTTAGGCTTTGAGCTATTGTTAGTGTTAGGTTTTAGGTTTAGGATTAGGGTTTAGCTAGGTTTAGGTCTCAGATTAGGGCTAGTTTTTGTGTTAGGGTTAAGGCTAAGGTTAGGGAAGTGGCTAATGTAAGAACTATGGTTACAATTACGGTTAGTTTTAGGGTTAGTGGTAGGGGTAGTTCTAGTGTTAGGGTTAGGGTGATATTTATAGCTATGGTTAATGTTAGGATATGAGTCATGGTCAAGGTTAGTTTTAGGATCAAATTAGGGCTAGAGTTACTGTTAGGGTTTGGTTTAAATTTAGGATTGTGTAGAGATAGGGTGCGTGTTAGAATATGAGTCAGAGTCAGGGTTATTTTTAAGGTTAGATTTAGGACTCGAATTAGGGCTAGGGTTTGGTCTAGGTGTAGTGTTCGAATTTGGTTTAAGTTAAGGTTTAGTTTTTGGCCTCTTGTTTGATTTTGTTTTAGTATTAGGGTTAGGGTTAGGACTAGCTTTACAATTAGCATTAGGGTTAGGGCTAGGCTATGGTTTGGGTTAGGATTAAGACTAGGTTTAAAGTTAGGATTAGGTCTAGGTTTTGTGTTAGTTTTAGGGCAAGAATTGGGGCTAGGGCTAATATCTGGTCTAGGGTTACAGTTAGGGATAGTTTTAGAGTTAGGTTTAGAGAAAGGGTCAGGTTTAAATCTAGGAGTATTATTAGAGTCAGGGTCAGTTTTGAGGTTTGGGTTAGTTTAAGGTTTAGGTTTAGGCTCAAATTAACATCAAAGTTAGAGTTAGGGTTAGGGTAATGGATAGGGCTTAGGTTTAGGCTTCAGGTTAGGTTTAGGGTAATGGATATGGTTAAGTTTTGTGATAGGTTTAGGGTTAGGTCGAGGGTTAGCATTAGGGTTAAGATTATCATTAAGGGTAATTTATAGAGTTAGGGCTAGGGGTATGATTAGGATTAGGGCTAGAGTTATGGTTAAGGTGAAGGTTAGGGCTAGGGTTAGTGTTAGGGTTAGGATAAGGATAAGGGTATGGTTCGGGTTTGAGCTAGGGTTAGTTCTAGGGCTAGGGTTAGGTTTTGGGTTATGGTTATGGTTAGTGTTAGAGTTATGGCTAGGGTTAACATTAGTGTTAGGGTAATTGATAAAGAAGATGACAGGTTAGAGTTAGGGTTAGTTTTAGGGTTAGGGGAGGGTTAGGTTTAGGATAAATGTTAGGATTTGTGCTAGTATTAGGGTTAGGTTTAGGGTTAGGTTTCTGGTTAGTTCTAGGGTTAGGTTTATGATTAAGGTTAGGGTAGGTTTAGGTTTAGGTCTAGGTTTGTCATTAGAGTTAGGTTTAGGGTTAGGGTAATGGGTAGGGTTCGATCTAGTGTTAAGACTAGGGTTAAATTTAGGATTAGAACTAGGGTTAGGGTTAGAGTTAGGCCTTGGGTTAGTGTTATGGTTAGGTTAAGGGTAAGTGTTAGGGATCAAGCTAGGGTTAGGGCTAGTGTGAGGGTTAGGTTAAAGTCAGGGCTAGGGTAGGGTTAAGGGTAGGGATAGGGATAGGGTTAGCATTAGGTTTAGGGTTATGTTTAGGGTAATGAATAGAGTTAGAGCTAGGGTTAGGGTGACATTTATGGTTTGGGCTAGGTTTATGTTTAGGGTAAGGTTTAGGGTTTGAGCTTGGGTTAGGGCTAGGGCAAAGGTTATGTTTAGGGTTAGGGCTAGGTTTAAGTTTAGGGTTATGCTTAGGGTTAGGTTTAAGGCTACAATTAGGTCTAGGTTTTGATTGAAGTTTAGGGCTAGTGTTAGGTTTATGGGTAATCTAAGAACTAGGGTTAAGGTCATGGTTAGTTTTAGGGTTACTCTAGTGTTAGGGTTAGTTTGGGGGTTAGAATAAGATTTAGAGTTAGGGTTTGTGTTAGGGTAAGGATCAGTGTTCAGGTTAGGGTTAGTTTTAGGGTTACGGCCATAATTAGGACTAGGGTTAAGTCTAGGGTGAGTTAGTGTTTGGGTTAGGTTAAGTATTATTGTTAGGTCAAGAGCCAGTGTTATGGCTATATTTAGGATTAGATTTAGGTCTAGGGCTAGTGTTAGTGTAGATTTAGGTATTGATTTACTGGTAGGGCTAGTGTTAGTTTTCGGTTTAGGGGTAGGGTCAGGTTTAAACCAAGGGTTAGTGTTAGGGTCAGAATAAGGGTCATGGTTAGGGTTAGGGTGGGGTTAAATTTAGAGCTGGAATGAGGTCTAGGGTTAGGACTAGTAATAGAGTTAGGGTTTGGGGTAGACTAAGGATTAGGGTTAGGACTAGGGTAACAATAGGGTGAAGGTTTGACTTAGTGTAAAGGATAGGGTTAGAGCTAGGGCTAGGACCAAGGATAGGGTTAGGGTTAGGCTAAGGTTAAGATTAGGGTTAGGATTAAGGCTAATTTTAGGGCTAGTATTAGGGCTAGGGTTTGTTAGAGTCAGGGCTAGCATTAGGGCTAGGGCTAATGTCAGGTCTAGGATTAGATTTAGGGATAGATTTAGGGTTATGATTATGGCTAGGTATAGTGTAAGTGTTAGGTTGAGGTTTAGGGTGTGGTTTAGAGCTAGGGATATTATTAGGGTCAGATTCAGGGTTTTGGTTTGGGTTAGGTTAATGATTAAGTTTAGGGCTCAAATTAGCTTTAAGTTTAGGGTTAGGGTTATGGATATTGTTAGGTTTAGGCTTCAGGTTAGGTTTAGGGTAATAGATAGGTTTAGGGTGAGGAATAGGTTTGGGGTTATCCTACAGATAGCATTAGGGTATGGTAAGGGATAGGGTAATGAATAGGGTTACAGGTAGGGTTAGGGCTAGTGTTATGGTTAGGATTAGGGCTAGGGTAAGGTTTAGGGTTAGGGCAAGTTTTGGGGATAGGGTTAGGTTTAGGGTAAGGGTTAGAGCTAGAGTTAGGGTTATGGTTATGGTTAAAGGTAGAGTTAAGTCTCTGATTAATGCTTGTTTTGGAGCTAAATTAGGGGTAGGATTAGGTCTAGGGTCTGTGTTAGGGTTAGGCCTAGTGTTATGCTTAGGTTTAGGTTTAGGGATAGGTTTCGGTTTAGAGGAAGGGATGAGATTATAGCTAGGTTTAGGGCTAGGTAGAAATTTAGAATTATGGTTAGGACTAATGTTATGGTTTGGGTTATTATTAAAGCTAAATTTAGGGCTAGGTTGAGGGCTAGGGTTTGTTTTAGGTTTATGGCAAGAATTCGGGCTAGGGCTAGTGTCCAGTCTAGGATTATGGTTAGGGACAGATTTAGGATTAGGTTTATTGCTAGGTCTAGTGTAAGGGTTATGTTTAGAATAAGGGTCAGGTTTATATCTAGGTTTATTATCAGGGTTAGAGTCAGGTTTAGGGTTTAGTTAAGGTTAGGATTTAGGTTTAGGGCTTGAATTAGCATTAGGTTAGGGTTAAGGTAATGAGACTATTAGGTTTAGGGTTTAGGTTAGGTTTAGGGTAATTGATACGGTTAGAGTTAGCGATAGGGTCAGGGTTAGGCCTAGGGTTAGCATTAGGGTAAGGGTTATGATTAGGGTAATAAATAGGGTTAGAGCTAGGGTTAGGGCTAGGGTTATGGTTACGATTAGGCCTAGAGTTAGGGTTAGGGTTAGGCTTAGGGATAGGGTTAGGGTTAGGGTTAGAGTACGATTTAGGGTTTCAGCTAGGGTTAGTTCGCACTAGGGCGAGGGTTAGGTTTAGGATTATGCCTATGTTAGAGTTACAGTTAGGGTCTGGATTGCTGTTAGTGTTAGGGCTAGGGTTATCATTAGGTTCAGGGTATTGGATAGGGTTAAATGTCAGGTTAGTTTAGGGTTAGGATTAGGGTTAATTTTAAGGTAATGGTTAGGATTTGAACTATGGTTAGTTTAGGGTTAGGGTGAAGATTAGGGTAATGGATAGATTTAGGGATTGTGACAGGGTTAGGGTTTGGCCTAGGGTTAGCATTAAGTGTAAGGTTAGGGCTAGTTTTAGGATTAGCATTAGGGTTATGGCCAGTGTTAGGGTGAGGTTTAGGCTAGGGTTAAGGTTAGATTTAGAATTAGGTTTAGATCTAGGGTTAGGGCTAGGGCGAAGGTTAGGTCTCGGGTTTAGGCTAGGGTTAGGGCTAAGTTTGAGTTATGATAAGTGATAGGTTTAAAACTATTAATAGAACTAGGGTGAGAGTTAAAGTTAGTCTTCGGGCTAGAGTTAGGGTTACAGTTAAGGTTAAGGCTAAATTAGGGCTAGGATTAGGGCTAAGGTTAGTGTTAGGGTTAGGCCTAGGTTTACATCTAGGATTAGCTTTAGGGTTAGGGTATGGTAAGGTATGATGTTACATCTAGCTTTAAGGCTAAGGCCAGGATTAAAATTAGGGTTACAGCTAGGATTAAGTTTAGGGTTACAATTAAAGCTAGTGTTAGGCCTAGGATTAGGACTACAGTTTGTGTTAGGGTTAGGGATATCATTAGGTTTAATATTAGGTCTAGGGTTATGGTTAGGGATAGTTTTAGGGGTAGGTTTATGGCTAGGTATAGTGTAGGGTTAGGATGAGGGTTAAGGTCAGCTTTAGAGGTAGGGGTATTATTAGGATCAGGGTCATGTTTAGGGTTTGGTTTAGGTTAAGGTTGAGGGTTAGGGCTCAAATTAGCATTAGGGTTAAGGTTATATTAGGGTAATGGATATGTTTAGGTTTAGAATGCAGGTTATGTTTATGGTAATGAATAGGTTAGGGTCAGGGATAGTGCTAGAGTTAGGCCAGGGTTTAGCATTAGGGTTAGGGTTAGGATTAAGATAATGAATAGGGTGAGAGCTAGGGTTAGGGCTAGGATTATGGTTAAGGTTAGGGCTAGGTTTAGGATTAGGTTTAAAGATAGTGCAAGGATTAAAGTCAGGGTTAGGTTTAGGGTAAGGATCAGGGCTAGGTTTAGGGTTAGTGTTAGGTTTAAAGCTACAGATGGGTTTCAGATTAGGGCAAGATTTTGGGTTATGTTAAGGCTTGTGTTAGGGGCATGGCTAATGTAAGAACTTGGGTTATTGTTAGGGCTAGTTTTAGAGTTACAGTTATGGCTAAGTCTAGTTTTAGGATTAGGTTTAGGTTTAGGGTGATGTTTTGAACTAGGGTTAGTGTTAGGGTCAGAGTCAGGATCAGGGTTCATTTTAGGATTAGGGATAGGACTCGAATTAGGGGTAGGCATAGGGCTAGATGTAGGGTAAGGATTTGGTTTAGGTTAGGTTTAGGGTTAGTGCTATGGCTCGGTTTTGTTTTAGGGCTAAGGCTAAAGTAAAGTGCAGTTTTACAATTAGCATTAGTGTTATTACTCATGATAGTGTAAGTTTAGGCTAGGGGTAGATTTAGAGTTATGGTTAATTTTAGGGTTAGGGCTATGGCTAGGATTAGGGCTAAGGTTAGGGCTAGTGTTTGGGTTATGGTCAGGCATAGGGTTAGAACTAGTAATAGGGCTAGGGTAAGAGTTAGAGTTAGTCTTAGGGCTAGGGTTAGGGTTATGCTTATGGTTAGGTTTAGGGGAAGGGATGCCTCTTTGATTTCCACCTCCATTTCCATTTACCCATATATGTCAAATTGAAGTGAAATCTTAAAATACAAAGTGTTCATGATAATGAACCATTAATCCGAGAAGGCCCAAAACTTGGGAGCGTACTAAGGATACATAAAAGATGAATCCTGCCCAGTATCAAAGAAATGTGAACAAAACTAACTCTCACCCTAATATTACCTCTATCCCTAGCCCTAGCTGTAACCCTAAACCTAACTCTGATCATAACCTGATTAGAGAACCATTGATCTTAGAAGTCCTGCATTTGAGAGCCTTTTGGGGCAAGCTAAGTAATGAATCCTACGCAGCATCAAACAAATCTGACCAAATAATTATGGGAGATATTTCAGTACATGCATATTTTCCTGTTTTCTCCTAATGGGCCCTTGGATATAGTTGTTTTTGCATGCTTAAGCTTAGGCCTACTTTCACAAGGAACATACCAGAGTCCCTACAGAGAACTGATGGAGTGTGTGAAGTTTCAAGCAACACAAACCCTGTTTGATTTTCACCTCCATTAACTTTCCTGTATGGGTCAAAATTAAGTGAAATCTTAAAATACAAATTGTTCCTGACAGCAAACATGTGAACAGAGAAGGCCTAAACCTGTGTAACAGAGGAAATCTAGCTATAAGATAGATCCTGCCAAATATCAAAGAATTTTGAATAAAACTAACTCTAACCCTAACACTAGCTCTAACCCTAACCATTCCCCTAACACTAACTTTTTTTTATGAAACCTTTGACCGTAGAAGTTACAAACCTGGGCAGCCTAGTAGGCAAGCTAACGGATGAATGCTGTGCAGTATCAAAGAAATCTGACCAAATAATTGATGGAGTATATCAGTACATGCATATTTTCCTGTTATCTCCTTAAGGACTCTTGGATAAAATTGTTGTTACATGCTTCAGCTTAGGATTACTTTCACAAGAACAAACCAGATTGCCCACAGAGAACTGATGGAGTGTGAAGTCTCAAGCAGCTAGCACCAAACGCTGTTTGATTTCCAGCTCCATTTTCTTTTACCTGTATAGGAAAAAATGTATTGAAACTTTAAAATACAAACTGTTCCTTACAGAGAACCATTGAACCTAGGAGGCCCAAACATGTGGAGTATAGTAAGGATAGGAGAAAAATGAATCCTTCCAGTATCAAAGAAATTTGAACAAAACTAACTCTAACCCTAATACTAGCTCTAACACTAACCTTAACAGAAACTCTAACCTGTTTGAAAAACTGTTGATCCTAGAAGTCCCAAACTTGGGAAGCCTAGTGGGCTAAGCTATCAGATGAATCATATGCAGTATCAAAGAAATATGACCAAATAATTGGGGTGGTATTTCAGTTCATGCATATTTCTCTGTTTTATGCCTAAGGGCTCTCGGATAAAGTTGCTTTTGCCATCTTCATCATAGGGCTACTTTCACAAGGAACAAACCAGAGAGTTCCCACAGAGAACTGATTCAGTGTCTGAAGTTTTAAGCATCTAGCACCAAACTGGTTTGATTTCAACCTCCATTTTCATTTACCTATATGGGTCAATATGAAGTGAAACCTTAAAATACAGAGTGCTCCTGATGGCAAAACATAGAAACAAGAAGGCCCAAACTTGGGGAGCATATTAAGGCTAGGTAAAAGATGATTCCTTCCAAATATCAAAGAAATTTGTACAAAACTTACTCTCACCCTAACATTACATCTAACCCAAGCCCTAACCCTAAACCTAACACTAACCCTAACCTGATTAGAGAACCATTGATCCTAGAAGTCCCACACTTGGAGAGCTTTGTGGGGCAAGCTAAATAATGAGTCCCATGCAGTATCAAACAAATATGACCAAATAATTATGGGAGGAATTTCAGTGCATGCATATTTCCCTGCTTTCTCCTAAAGGGTTCTCACATAAAGTTGTTTTTCCATGCTTCAGCTTAGGCGTACAGTCACAAGGAACATACCACAGTGTCCACACAAAGAATTAAGGGTGTGTGTGCAGTTTCAAGCAACTAGCATAAACCCTGTTTGATTTCCAGGTCTATTTACATTTACTCTTATAGGTCATAATGAAGTAAAATGAAAATATGAACTGTCCTGACACCAAACAGTTGGACCGAAAGACCTAAACCTGGGGAACAGAGTAAGGTTAGTTAAAGATGAATCCTGGATTGTATCAAAGAAATTTGAATAAAATAACTCTAACCCTATCACTACCTCTAAACCCAGCCCTAACCCTAACACTAAACATTAACATAGCCCTATCCCTAACTATAAATTTAACCCTAATTTTAACTGTAACCATTGCCCAAACCCTAGCTCTAACTCTATCCATTACCATAACCCTAAGCCTAATCCTAATGGTAACTGTAGCCCTAACCTAAACTTTACTGTATACCTGCTCTAACCCTAAACCTGCACTAGACCTAAACCTAGCTCAAAAGCTAACACTTACCCTAAACCTACACCTAAGCCTAAGCCTAACCTAACCCTAACTCTAACTCTAGCCCTAATCCTAACCATAAACCTAGCCCCAAAACTAGCTGTAATTTTATCCATTACCCTAAACATAAGCCTAACCCAAATGCTAACAATAGGAATAAACGTAACCATATAGCTATCCATAATGCTATTTAAATCCCTAAACCTAACCTGAACCCTAAATTTAACCTGATCCATTACCCAAAACCTAATATTAATTCAAGCCTTAACCCTAGACCTTCACCTAACTCTTACTCTAACCCTAATAATACACATAGCTCTGAACCTGACCTTTACACTAAACCTAACCCTTACATTAGAGCTAGCCATAACCTAACCCTAAAACTTTCCTTAACCATAATACTAGACCTGACATTAGCCCTAGCTCTAATCCTAGACCTATCCCTAACACAAACCCTCATCCTAGCACTAAACCTAGCCTTAATCCTAAACTGTATCCTAACCCTAGCCTTAACCCTAAATATAACCCTTGCCCTAGCCCTAAACATAGCTATAACCCAATTTTTCCCCTAAATTTAACCCTAACCCTTACCCTAACACTAACCCTAAATCTGGCCCTAATGCTAGGCCTAATCCTAACACTACCCCTAGCAGTAATTTTAGCCCTAATTTAGCCCTAACCCTAAACCTACTCCTAACCCTAACCCAAAGAATAACTCTACTTTTCACCCTAGCCCTATTTCTAGTTCTAACCCTATCCTTTATCATAACCCTAACACTAGCCTTAACCTTAGCCCTAATCCGAGCCCTAGCCCTAAGCCTAGATCTAACCATAACAAAAAATCTAAGCCTAAATCTCACCCTACCACTAGCCCTAACACTATTGCTAATCTTAAAGCTAGCCCTAATCTTAGCCCTAGCTCTAAAACAAAACTGAGCCATAGCACTAACCCTAACCCTAGACCTGACATTAGCCCTATTGCTAATTCTTCCCTAACCCTAACACAAACCCTAACCCTACACCTAGCCTTAATCCTAGCCCTAATTCGAGTCCTATCACTAATCCTAAAGGTAACATTGATCCTGTCTCTGACCCTAACACTAACCCTATCTCTAATAATCACCCTGAACCTAAACCTAACCCTAACACTTGACCTAGACTTAACGCTAACCCTAAAACTAGCCTTATTCATAACCATAGATCTTACATTAGACATAGTGCTACCCTAGCCCTAACCTAACCCAAAACCTAGCCCTAATCTTATCCCTCAACCTAGATTTAACACTAACCCTAACCCTAACTCGGGCCTTAACACTTAATCTAAACCTAACATTAAACTTAAACCTGTCCTAACCTAAAACCTAACCTGAACTATAGCCCTAATCTTAACCATAACCCTAGCCCTAACCCTAGCTTGAATCCTATCCATTACCCTAAACATAACCCTAACCAAATTCTAACCCAAGGCCTAATCCTAATCATAGCCCAAACCTAACCATAACCCTAGCCCTAACCACAGTTCTAATCCTATTTGTTACCCTAACCATGACCTAACCTGAACCATAGCCTTAATTTTAACCATAAACCTAGCCCTAACCCTAGCTTGAATCCTTTCCATTACCCTAAACATAACCCTAACCAAATTCCAACCCAAGGCCTAACCTTAATCATAGCCATAACCTAACCATCACCCTAGCCCTTACTGTAGCTCTAATCTTACCCATTAGCCTAACCATGACCCTAAGAGAATTTTATTCCTAGTCCTAACCCTAACTCTATCACTAACCCTAACCCTATCCATCACCCTAAAACTAACCTGAATCCTAAACCTAACCATAACCATTACACTAATCCTAACCCTAATGCTAATTTGAGCCCTAACCCTAAATGTGAACCTAAACCATACCCTAACCCTGACTCTGACCCTAATAATACACTAGCTGTAAACCTGACCCCAACCCTCAACTTCACCCTTACAATAGACCTAGCCATAAACCTAACTGTAAAACTATTCCTAACCCTAGATCTGTCATTAGCCCTAGCCCTAAACCTAACACAAACCCTAGCTCTAATCCTAGCTCTAAGCCTAGCCTTAATTCTAATCCTAATCTTAACCCTAGCCCTAACCTTAATTTTATCCCTTGCCCTAACCCTATCGCTAGCCCTAAACCTAGGCTGAAACCTAACAAATAACCCTAGTGCTAATCCCAGCCCTAATTTAGCCTAACCCTAAACCTAACCCTAGCCCTAAGACTAAGTCTCATTCCCCCCCCCTAGCCCTACTCCTAGTTCTAAGCCTATTCTTTACCATAAACCAAAACTTAGCCCTATCCCTAGCCCCAACCCTAGCCCTAACCTTCACTCTAGCCCTAAACATGGATCTAACCATAACATTAAGCATAAACCTCACGCTAACACTAGCCCTACCCAAATGCTAATTGGAAAAATAGCCCTAACCCTACCCTAGCCCTAAAACAAACCGAGCCATAACCATAATCCTAACCCATAACCTAAACCAAACCCTAACCTTACACCTAGACCTAAACCTAGCTTTAATTTGATTCCTAACCCTAACCCTAGAAATAACCCTGTCTCTGACTTGGACCCTAACACTAACCCTAGCTCTAAACATCGTCCTAATTCTAACCCTAAAACTAGCTCTAATTGGAAACCTAATTCTTACGTTAGCCATAGCCCTAATGCTAACACGAATCCTTACCCTAATCCGAGCCTTAACCCTAGTTTAAACCCTAACCCTCACCCTCACCATAGCCCTAAACCTAATCCTAAAACAAACTCTAACCCTACCTGTAAAACTATCCCTTACCCTAAGCCAAACCCTCAACCTAATGCTACCCTAGTCCTAACCCTAATCCTTAGCCTACCCCAAACCCTAACTCTGTTGCTAGTCCTAATCCTAGCCCTCATTCTATCTCTAACTCTAACCCAAACCCAAACCCTTACCCTGACCCTTATGTTGACCCTAACACTAACCCTAAGTCTAAACCTGACCCCAACCCTAAATGGAACCCTAACAGTACCCCCTACAGGTAAAACTATACCTAAACCTAACCATAACATTAGCACTGGACCAAACCTTATTCTAAACAGAGTCATAAATCTAGCCCTAGCCCTAAACAAAAACCTAGCACTAGCCCTAAAAATAACCCTTAAACTAATGCAAAGACTAAACACTATCCATAGACCCAATGCTAGTATTCATTCTGGCCCTAACCCTAAACCTAACTCTCACCAAAACAGTGATCCTTACCATAAACCAAACCCTAGCTCTAAACCTTATCCTATCCCAAAACCTAACCCTAACACTAGACTTATCCATAACCCTAATACTAAAACTTGTCATAAACATAATTCTAGCTCTTACATTACCCAAAGCTCTAATGCTAGCCATAAACCTCCCACAATATCTAGCCATTATCCTAGCCCTAAAACTAGCCCTAATTTTAACCCTAACTGTAACCCTAGACCTACCCCTAACCTTAACCCTTGCCCTATCCCTAACCCTAGCTCTAATACTAACACTTACCCTAAACCTAACCCTAACATTAACCCTAGTCCTAACCCTATACTAGCCCTAATCCTAACCTTAACCCTAGCCCTAAACTTAGCTCTAACCCTATCCATTACCCTAAAGATAAGCCTAACTTAAATGTTAACCCTAGGCCTAATGCTAAACCTATTGCTAACACTAAACTTTTTCATTACTCTAACCTAACTTGAACCCAAAACCTAACCCTATCCATTACCCTAACCCTAACCATAACCCTACCACTAAATCAAGCCTTAACCTTAAACCTTAACCTAAACCAAACTACCCGGACCCTGACCCTAATAATATACCTAGCTCTAAACCTGATCTTTATCCTAAGCCTAACTCTTACACTAGACCTAGCCATAACCTAACCCAAAAACTAACTCTAACCATATACCTAGACCTGATATTATCCCTAACCTTAATACTAGCCTTAACCCTAGCCCTCATCCTAGACTTAATCCTAACCTGAAACCTAACTCTAGCCCTACCCTGATTTTAACCCTCGCCTTAGCCCTGAATCTAGCTATAAACCCATCCTTTCCACTAACTCTATCCCTAACCCTTACCCTAACACTAACCCTAACTCTAGCCCTAACCATAGGCCTAACCCTAACACTAACCCTAGCGCTAATCCTAGCCCTAATTTAGCCCTAACCCTACCCCTACCCCTAGGCCTAAAATTAACTCTAACACACGCCCTGGCCCTTTTTCTAGTCCTAACCCTATCAGTTATCATAACCCTAACATAAGCCCTAACCTTAGCCTAAATCCTAGCCTTAGACCAATCCCTAGACCTAACCATAACTCTAAATCTAACCCTAACTCTAAGCCTAAACCTCACCCTACCACTAGATCTAACACTATTGCTAATCCTAAAACTAGCCCTAACTCTAGCCTAAGCCCTAAAACAAAAACAGAGCCATTGCCCTAACCCTACACCTTAACCTAAACTGTAACCCTACCCCTAGCCATAACCTCCTTACTCTAATTTGAGTCCTAGGCCTAAAACTAACCCTGACCCTGACTTATATATCCTAACACTAACCCTAGGTATAAATATCACACTAACCCTAAAGATAATGCTAACACTAGACCTAGACCAAACACTAATTCTAAATTTAACACAAATCATAACCCTAGATCTTAAATTAGCCATAGCCCTAACCCTAGCCCTAACATAATCTAAATCTTAGCCCTAATCCGAGCCCTAACATTAGCTTTAACCCTAAACCTAAACCTAATCCTAAACCTAGCCTTAACTCCTTCTAATCCTATCCATTACCTAAAACCTAACCCTAACCCTAATGCTAACACTAGGTTAACCCTAACCCTAAACCTAACCCTAACACTAATTTGAGCCCTAACACTAAACCTTAACCTAAACAAGCCCTAACCCTGACTCTGACCCTAACAATACCCTAGTTCTAAAAGTGACCCTATTCCTCAACCTACTCCTTCCACTATACCTAGCCATAAACATAAACCTGAAACTATCCCTAACCATAATAACCCTAGACCTTATATTAGCCCTAGCCCTAATATAGACCTAACCCTAACACAAAACCTAGTCCTTAACCTGGCCCTAAACCTAGCTTTAATCCTAACCCAAACCCTCACCCTAGCCCTATACATAATTTTAACTCTCTCCCCTAGCCCTGAACCTAGCTATAACCCCATACCTTCCCCTAAAACTAACCCTAAACCTAACACTAACACTAACCCTAACCATAGCCATAACCATAGGACTAACCCTAACACTAAACCTAGCGCTAATCTTAGCCCTAATTTAGCGCTAACCCTAAGTGAACTCCTAGCACTAGCCCTAAGACTAACTCTCTCAACCTAGCCCTATTTTTATTTCTAACCCTATCTATTATCGTAACCCTAACATTAGCCCTAAACTTAGCCCTAACCCAGGCATAGCCCTAATCCTAGATCTAACCATAACTCTAAATCTAACCCCGACCTTAAGCCTAAACTTCACCATACCACTCGCTGAACACTATTGCTAATCCTACAATGAGGTCTAACCTTAGCCCTAGCCCTAAAACAAAACCGAGCCATTTCTCTAACCCTAAACCTTAACCTAAATCAAAACTTTACCCTACAACTAGCCATAACACTAGCTCAAATTTGAGTCCTAGAACTAAAACTAACCCTGACCCAGACTCATATCCAAACACTAACCCTAGCTCTAAATATCATCCTAACCCTAAGGCTAATGCTAACACTAGACCTTCTCCAAACCCTAACCCTAAAACTAACCCTAATCATAATCCAAGTTCTTACATTAGTCATAGCCCTAACCCTAGCTCTAACCCTAACACAAAATAGCCCTAATCTAAGCCCTAACACTAGATTTAACTCTAAACCTAACCCTAACCCTAGCCCTAAACCTAACCGTAACACTAGCCCTAACCCTAGCTATAACCCCATCCCTAAACCTAAGCCAAACCCTATCCATAATGCTAATCCTAGTCCTAATCCTAATCCTTAGACTAAACCAAACACTAACCCTATTATTAGTCCTAACCCTAGCCCTCATTCTAGCTCTAACCCTAACCCCAAACCTAACCCTAAATTTCACACTTATTCTGACCCTAACACTAGTTATAGGTCTAAACCTGACCCTTACCCTAAACTGAACTCTGAATCCAGGCCTACCAGTAAACTTTTACCTAAACCTAATCCCTAGACCTAACCCTAATGCTAAAAGTAGTGATAACTCTAGCCCTAGACCTAAAGAAAAACTTAGTACTATCCCTAACAATAACCCTTAACCTAAACCAAACACTAACACTATCCCTAGACCTAACTCTAGTCCTAATTCTGTCTTTCACCCTAACCCTAACTCTAACCTGAACACTGACACTGACATTAACAATAAACCTAGCTATAAACCTGACCCTAAACCGAAATATTAACCTAACACTAGACCTAGGCATAAACCTATCTCTAAAACTACCACAATTAGAACCCTAGATCTTACAATGACCCAGAGCACTAAACTTATGCCTAAACCTAACACAAAACCTAGTCCTAATCAGAGGCCTAAACCTACCCTAAGCATAATCCTAACTCTAACCCTAGAACCTACCCTAATCCTAACACTCACCTTAGTCCTAAACCTAGCTCAAAGCCTAAACTTTAGCCTAAACAAAACCCTTGCCCTATCACTAACAATAACCTTAACCCTAGTCCTAACCCTAGTCCTAACCCTAACAATTACCCTAACTCTAAACCTAACCCTAATGTTAAACTTAGCCCTAACCCTAACTGAAACCCTAACTCAAAATATAAACCTAACCCTAGACCTAAACCTAAACCTAATCCTTGCTATAACCCTCACCCTAAATCAAACCCTAACCCTTACCCTAAACCCAATAGTAAAACTAGCCCTAAAAGTAAACTTAACCCTAAAGCTAAACTTACATCTAATCCAATTTATTACCATAAACTGAAACCTAACTCTAATGAAAACCCTAGCCCTAACCCTAAACCTAACCCTGACCAGTACTATAACACTAACCCTAGACCTAACACTAAACCCAAACCTCACCCTAGAACTAACACTAGCTCAAAACCCTATCTTTACCCTAATCCTAATTATAACCCTACTCTAAGCTAGGGTTACTAGCCCTAATTCAATCTCTAACCTTAACTCTAGCCCTAATCCTAACCATAACCCTAGCTCTAACCCTATATATTACCCTTATGATAACCCTATTCCTAACGCTAACCCTAGGCCTAATCCTAACCCTATCACAAACCCTAAATCTCTCCATTACCCTAAACCTACACTGAACACTAAACCTAAACCTATCCATTACCTTAAACCTAACTTTAACCCTAGATCTAACCCTTACTCCAAGTCTTAACCTAAGCCTAAGCCTAAGCCTAACACTAATACTATGCATAACCCTAATAGTAATTTTATACCTAGCCGTAACCCTAAGCCTAAGACTAAAGCAAAATTAAGCAATAGCCCTAACCTTAAACCTTAACTTAATCTAAACCCTAACACAAAACTAGACCTAACCCTAGCCCTAATTGGACTCATAACCCTAACCTTAAAATAACCCTGACCCTGACTCATATCCGAACACTCACCCTAGCTCTAAACACCACCCTAAATTTAAACAGAACCCTAACAGTAACCCTAGTCTTAGTTCGAGTCCTAACCCTAACCTTCAAACTAACCCTGACCCAAGTCATATCCTAACAGTCACCCTAGCTCTAAACTGCCCTCAACTTAGAACGAACCCTAACAGTAATCCTAGCCCTTATTTGAGTCCTAACCCTAACGCTAAAACTAACACTGTCCCTAGATATAAATATCACCTTAACTTTAAACCTAACAATAACACTAGACCTACCCCTAACACTAACCCTAATTGTAACCCTAGTTCTTACATTAGTCATTGCCCTAACCCTAATCCTAAACCTAATACAAAAACTAGCCCTAATCCGAGACCTAAACCTAGACTTAACCCTAACCTTAATTCTAATTCTAGCCCTAACCCTAGATCTAAGCCTATCCCTTATCATAAGTGAAACCCTAACCCTAATGGTAACCCTAGACCTATCCCTAATCTTTAGGCCAACCAAAACCCTAACCCTATTAATAGTCCTAAACCTAGCCCTCACTCTAGCTCTAACCCTATCCTAAACCCTAATTCTAACCCTGACCCTTATTCTGACCTTAATAATCCTAGGTCTAAACCTGCCCCTAACCCTAGACAAAACCCTAACACTAGCCCTAGACCTAAACCTAATCCTAAATCTAGCCTTAACTCTGCCCTAGAACTAAACAAAAACATAACCGAAGCCCTTACAATAAACCATAACCTAACACAAACACTAACCATACACCTAGACCTAAACCTAGTTCTAATTCTTGCTGTAACCCTAACTCTGACTCTAACCCAAACAATGACCATGCCTTTAAAATAAACCTACCTCTAAACCTGACCCTAACAAAATATCTAAACCTAACAATAGACCTAGCCATAACCCTAACCCTAAAACTAGCCTTAATCATTACCCTAGCTCTTAAATTACCCACATCTCTAACTCTAGGCCTAAACCTAACACAAAACCTAGAGCTAATCCTAGGCCTAAACTTAGCCCTAAGCATAACCCTAACCCTAAACCTAACCTAACACTCGATTAGTCCTAACCCTAGCTCAAAGCCTAATCCTTACCCTAAACATAAGCCTACACCTATCCCTAAATATACCCCTAACACTAGCCCTAATCCTAAACTTAACCCTAGCCCTAAACTTAGCTCTAAACCTACCCATTACCCTAAATCTAACCCTAAACTTATTGATAACCCTAGGCCTAACCATAACGCTAAACCTAACCAGAAAACTAACCCTAGACCTAACCCTAAACCTCACACTCCCCATAGACCAAACTCTAGCTCAAACCCTAATCCTTTCCATAAACCTAAACATAACCATAGCTCTAACCCTAAACCTAAACCTCACTCTAACACTAACCATAACCCTATACCTAGATCTAGCCATATCCATTACTCTAACCCTAACCCTAACCCTAATGATGACGCTAGCCCTAATCCTAACTCTAACCCTAACTGTACCATAATCTTATACCTAGTCGTAATTCTAGACCTAGTCCTCGCCCTAGGCCTAACCCTAGCTCAAAACCTAACCCTTATGCTAAACATAACACTATGTTATGTTTAACATAACCCTAACCCTAACTCAAGACATATTCCTATCCATAACCCTAGCCCTAATCTTACCTCTTAACCAATCCATTATTCTAATCATTACCCCTATCCTAATGCTAACCCTAGGCCTAACACTAACCCTATCGCTAACCCTAACCCTATCACTTACTGTAAACCTAACCTGAACTCTAAACAAAACCCTATCATTACCCTAGTTCTGACCCTAATGCTAATTCAAGCAATAACCCTAAACCCTAAACTCAACCAAACTCTAACCCTGACCCTGACCCTAATAATTCATCTAGCTCTAAACCTGAACCTTACCCTAACCTAAACCTTACATTAGACCTATCCACAAACATAACCCTAAAACTATCTTAACCATAACCCTAGATCTGACATTAGCCCTAGCCCTAATCCTAGCCCTAAACCTAACAAAAACTCCAGTCCTTATCCTAGCCCTAAACCTAACCTTAATCAATACCATAACCATAACCATAGCTCTAACCCTAATTCTAAACATCACCCTACTTCTCAACCTAGCTATAACACCATCCCTTACCCTAAACTTAATGCTACATCTAACCCTAACATTACACTTAAGCTGAACACTAACAATAACCCTAAATCTAGCCCTATCACTAACACTAACCCTAACTTTAGCCTGAAGACTAACTCTAATTCTCACACTAGCCCTATTGCTATTCTAACCCTATCTCTTACCATAACCCTAACCCTAGCCCTAACCCTAGATTTAACCCTAACTCTAAATCTAACCTTAACCCTAAGCCTAAGCATAACACTAACACTAACCCTAACCCTAATGCTAATTGTAAAAATAGCCCTAACCCTAACCTTAACTTAAACCAAACACTAACACTACACCTAGAACTAACTCTAGCCTTAATTCGAGTCCTAACAGTAACCTTAAAACTACCCCTGACCCTGGCTAATATCTTAAACTCACCCTAGCTCTAAACACCATCCTAACCTTAAACTGAAACCTAACAGTAACCCTAGCCTTTATCTGAGTCCTCATCCTAACCCTGAACCTGACTCATAACCTAACACTAACCCTAGCTCTAATTATAACCCTAACCTTAAATCTAACCCTAACACTAGACCTACCCTAACCCTAACCCTAAAGCTAACCCTAATTGTAACCCTAGTTCTTACATTAGTGATTGCCTTAACCCTCGCCCTAACTCTAACACAAAAACTAGTTCAAATCTGAGCCCTAAACCTAGCTTTAATCCTAACCCTAACCCTAGATATAAACCTATCCTTTACCTAAGTGAAACCCTAACCTTAATGGTAACCATAGACCTATCCCTAATCCTTAGGCTAACCAAAATCCTAACCATATTAATAGTACTGACACTAGCCCTCATTCTAGCTCTAATCCTATCCCAAACCCTAATGCTAATGCTGACCCTTATTCTGACTCTAACACAAACCCTAGGTCTAAACTTGACTGTAACCCTAGAGCAAACCCTAACACTGGCCTTACAGATAAACTTATACCTAAACCTAACCCTAACCCTAGGCCTAAGACTAACTCTAATTCTCACATAAGCCTTATCCTTAGTTCTAACCCAATACATTACCATAACCCTAACCCTAGACCTAATCTTAGCACTATATCTTGCCCTATCCTTAGTCTTAGCCATAACCCTAGATCTAACCCTAACTCTAAATCTAATGCTAAACCTAATACTAAGCCTAACACTAACATTAGCCCTCACCCTAATGCTAATCATAAAACTATCCCTAACCCTAACCCTAGCAGTAAAACTAAATGGAGCAGTAGCCCTAACCCTAAACCTTAACTTAAACCAAACCCTAACACTACACCTAGACCTAACCATAGCCTTAATTCAAGTCCTAACCCTAACTTTAAAACTAACTCTGACACTGACTCATATCCTAACACTCACACTAGCTCTAAATTCCCTCCTAACCTTAAATTATTATATTAACCTTATCCCTAATTTAAGTCCTAATCTGATACCTGACCTTGACTCATATTCTAAAACTAACCCTAGCTCTAAATATCACCCTAACCTTAAACCTAACACTAACACTAGACCTACCCCTAACCAAACCCTAAATCTAACCATATTTGTAACCCTAGATCTTATATTAGCCATTTTCCCAAACATAGCACTAACTCTAACACAAAAATGAGCCCTAATCAGAGCTGTAAACCTAGCTTTAATCCTAATGCTAACAATACCTAGGCCCTAAAAGCTAGCACTAACCTACTCCTTAACTTAAGTGAAACTCTAACCCTAATGGTAACCCTAAACCTAGCCCTAATCCTTAGGGTAACCAAAATCATAACCCCATTAATAGTCCTGACCCTAGCCCTCATTCTAGCTCTAAACCTATCCCAAACCCTAATGCTAAACCTGACCCTTATTCTGACCCTAACAGTAACCCTAGGTCTAAACCTGACCCGAACCCTAGAACAAAATCTAATGCTGGCCTTACTGGTAACCTTATACCTAAAATTAACCCTAATACTAGTTCTACATCTAAACCTAATCTTAAATCTAGCCTAAACTCCAGCACTAGGAAAAAAAAACCTAGTCTATCCCTAACAATAATCCTTACCATAACCCAACACGAACCCTACCCCTAGACCTAATCCTAGCCCTAATTCTGACTGTAACCCTAACTCTAACTCTAATCCGAACACTGACCCTGACTTTAAGGGTAAACCTACCTCTAAACCTGATGCTAAGTGAAAATCTAAACCTAACACTAGACCTAGATATAACCCTAACCCTAAAACTAGCCCTAATCATTACCTTAGCTCTTACATTACCCACAGCCCTAACCCTAGGCCTAAACCTAACACAGAACCTAGACCTAATCCTAGGCCTTACCTTATCCCTAAGTGTAACACTAACCCTAACCCTAGCCCTAACCCAAACTAACCCTCTCCTTAGCCCTAAGCCTAGCTCAAAGCCTAACTCTTGCCATAAACTAAACCTAGAACTATCCATAAATCTAACCCTAACCCTAGCCCTAATCCTAAGCTTAACCCTATCCCTAACCCTAACCCTAAACCTAGCCTTAAGACTAACTCTAACTCTCACACTAGCCCTATCCCTAGTCTAGCCCTATCCCTTACCGTAACCCTAACCCTAGCACTAACCCTTACCCTATCCTAATTCCTAGCCCTAATCCTAGAACTAACCTAACTCTAAATCTAACCCTAAACTTAAGCCTAAGCCTAACACTAACACTAGCCCTAACCCTAACGCTAATCATAAAACTAGCCTTAACACTAACCCTAGCAGTAAAACAAAACTGAGAAATAGTCCTAACTCTAAACCTTAACTTAAACCAAAACCTAACAATACACCAAGACGTAACCATAGCCTTAATTCGAGTCCTAACCCTAATCTTAAAACTAACTCTGGCCCTGACTCATATCCTAACACTCACCATAGCTCTAAACACCCTCCTAAGCTTAAACCAAAACCGAACATTAACCCTATCCCTAATTCGAGTCCTAACCCTATACCTGACCATAACACATATCCTAACACGAACCCTAGCTCTAAATATTACCCTAACATTAAAACTAACACTAACACTAGACCTACCCCTAACTCTTACCCTAAAAGTGAACCTAACAGTAACCCTAGTTCTTACATTAGCCTAGTTCTTACATCACCCTAGCCTGAGCCCTAACACAAAATCTATCCCTAATCTGAGCTCTAAACCTAGCTTTAACCCTAAACCTAACCCTAACTCTAGCCCTAAACCTAGCTATAACCCTATCCCTTACCCTAAGCAAAACCCTAACCTTAATGGGAACCCTAGACCTATCCCTAATCCTTAGGCTAACCAAAATCCTAATCCCATTAATAGTCCTGAGCCTAGCCCTCATTCTAGCTCTAATCCTATCTCAAACCCTAACGCTAAACCTGACCCTAACACTAACCCTAGGTCTAAAACAACCCCTCACCCTAGACCAAATCCTAACACTGACCCTACTGGTAATCTTATACCTAATCCTAACCCTAAAATTAGTTCTAGACCTAAATCGAATCCTAAATATAGCTTTAACTCTACACCTAGACCTAAAAAAAAACTAGTCCTAGCCCTAACAATAATCCTTACACTAAGCCAAACACTAACCCAACCCCAGGACCTAATCCTAGTCCTAATTCTGGTGGAAACCCTAACTCTAATGCTAATCCAAACACTGACTCTGCATTTAAGGGTAAACCTACCTCTAAATCTGACCCTAACAAAAAAATCTAAACCTAACACCAGACCTAGCCATAACCCTAACCCTAAAACTAGCCCTAATCATAATCCTAGCTCTTACATTAGCCACAGCCCTAACCCGAGGCCTAAACCTAACACAAAACCTAGAGCTAATCCTAGGCCTTAACCTAACCCTAAGTGTAAACCTATCCCTAATAATAGCCCTAACCCAAATTTAACCCTCACCTTAGTCTGAACCCTAGCTCAAAGCCTAACCATTACCATTAACATAAACATAGAACTATCCCTAACCCTAACCCTAAACCTAGCCCTAATCCTAAACTTAACCCTAGCCCTAACCCTAGCTCTAAACATACCTATTACTCTAACCCTAAAAATAACCCTAATGGTAACCCTAGCCTTAACGCTAACAATAACCCTTAACCTTAACAGAAAAATAACCCTAAAACTAACCCTAAACCTAACACTCGCTATAATCTAACCACAGCTCAAACTCTAAACCTTACCATAAACCTAAACATAACCACAGCCCTAACCCTAACCCTAAACTTAAATATAACCCTATACCTAACCCTAAACCTATATCTAACCGTATTCCTTACCCTAACTCTAATGCTAACCAAAAAAATAACCCTAGCCCTAACCCTAACCCTAACTCTAAACCTACTGTAATCTTATCCCTGGACCTAACTCTGAACCTAACCATTTCTCTAGCCCTAACCACAGCTCATAACCTACCCTTACACTAAACATAATCCCAATCATAACCCTAGTTCTAACCCTCACTTTAACCCTAACTCAAGACCTAATTCTAACCATAACCCTACCTGTAATCTTATGCTACAGTCTGGCTGGGCACAATTCACGAGCCACTTATCAAGCAGAAACGAACTTTATTTTTAGAACACACATGCCGCACCACACGAGCTCTTCAGGAATTCCCTCAGAGCCCAACTGCCACCACTGGCTTCCCACAAGCCTCTCTAACCCCCCACTCCTCCTGCTCTTAAGGCCAATTGGCTGGGTCACGTGGGCAGAGCCACAAAAAGTCCCCCAGTGAACAGCTCCGTGGTCTGAAAGGGAGGGGAAACATCCCAATGAGCATCACCACAGAGGAGCCAATCAGCTGGCAGCTGCAAGTTTGCTGGCAGCTGGAAGTTTGCTGGGGCCGCTGTGAGCCAATCATCAGCTGGTAGTCTGAAAGTTTGCTGGGGCCCCTTCGGCTGTGGCTCTCAACATCTCCCCTCTCTGTTTAAATAACAAGCATGTGGCTTAGGGACCATGCCTGCCTTAGGTTTTCCAATTCCACATATGGTCCTTACCCATGATCAGATGAGCTGACCTCAAGGTGTCAGCCTCCTGTCTTAGGTTAGTACCATTGCAATTGGATCTTACCCGTCATTGACTACTGGTCCAGCATATAGCCACACCTGTGGATAGGACTTTGTACCAGCGGGTGGTGAGGTTCTTTGCCTCACTTCTGTTGGCCCCAAAATTTTAGCTGAACGACCATCACAAGAAGAAGGGAGGAGGATACACCAAGCCAATTGACGGCTCCTTTTGGAAAAATTGTACCACCAATGACACCATCAGCAAAAATACCCCAACACTACCACAAGTCATAGTTCACAATGCATACAAGTGAGTTCACAATGCATACAAGTGATACATAGTCCAGGCAAGTTCTGCAAGCAGTTCAGTGATAGCTATTGCAGAAGCTGTAGATTGGTTTTATCTTTGTCTTCACCAGCACTGGGATGAAGATAGGAATTCTGGCAATAATGGCTAAAGAAAAAAATATGTAACATTTCAGAAGGCACTAAAAGATTTTTTTCTGAACAATTTACATTATCTTGAACAGAATTCTTAAATATAATGAAAAGGAAAGGTGAAAGTAAACAAACAGATCTGTTAACCTCCTTTTTTGTTCACATATTAAAACAATCCTCAACAGCTGTTTACCCAATTTAAATTAAACCATTTAATCACGTGAATTAAAAAAAAAATATTTGGATTCATTTTTTCATGAGCACTCATCATATATGATATATGGACATACATACAGACATACAACACAAAACACAAGTGTGCACACATAATATAATACATACAACACATAACATAATAGTAAAGGCCTTATAACTTTTTACAGGTGAAATCTCCATTGCAATGTTTAAAAACTCTATAGTCAAAAATTAGAAATGATCAGCAAAACATTAACCTAGGTCTGTATGAGCTCAGAAAACAAAATAGAACTTCATTTTGTGGGAAAGGGTAATAATAAAATTGATATTGAAAAAAGCATTCTGGTTCTGTCACAGATGTAAGGATAGCCAAACTGGAGTTTTGGATATCAGCTGTTATGGATTTGAGCCAAATCATCTTCTTTTTGGTCTGTAGAAATCGCTTTAGTTAATCTCTCTGGAATCCAAATTGGCTGCTGTTCTCCCTGTGGAAACACACAAACAGACCCCCAACTCCAGACAATTACTGGGTCAGGACCTTTCCATTGTCCTGTTAGAATATACTTCCAAAGTACCTTGGGCTTATGTACATTTTTTGGACACATATGCCTTTCTGCAGCACTAAGTCCTGATGAATCCAAATTTAAAAAGTTTAGAGTAAAAAAGGTTATTTTAAGTTTATCTTTGGGGAATATATACCCCTTCCCAATTCCCTCTTTTTGCTTTAATAAGTACATTTTAATAGTTTGATGAGCTCTTTCAACTATGCCTTGTCCCTGTGGATTGTATGGGATTCCTGTTATATGAGTAAGGCCAAATGATGAGCAAAATTGTTTAAAAGGCGTAGAAGAATAACCAGGGGCATTATCTGTTTTTAACTGTTTTGGAACGCCCACAGTGGCAAAATTTTGTAAGCAAAGAGTTATAATATCTTTAGTTTTTTTCTCTGGCATGAAGGGAGCCCATCAAAAATCCGGAAGAAGTATCAACTGTAAAATGCAAATATTTTAATTTTCCAAATTCTGGCAAGTGTGTGACGTCCATCTGCCAAATATGGTTAGGTATCAATCCTCTAGGATTGACTCCAAAATTAACTTGTGGTAAAAAGGTCACACAATTTTGACATTGTTTTATTATTTGTCTAGCTTTTTCCTTAGTTATTTTAAAACACTTTTGTAAAATATTAGCATTGACATGGAACTTTTTATGAAAATTTGTAGTTTCTTTTAGTGTAGAGAAAATATGTATGTCATGTGTAGTTTTATCTGCTAAATCATTGCCCAAACTAAGGGCTCCAGGCAATCCTGTATGTGCCCTGATATGTCCTATAAAGAATGGATCTTTTCTGTCCCAGATTAGACTTTGTATAGTGGAAAGCAAAGAAAAAACAGTAGAGGAAGGGGAAATCCTACCAGCATCTTCAAGGGATACTATAGCATTAACTATATACTGACTATAGGATAATAAATTAAATACAGAATCTTTAAACATCACAAAAGCTTGTAATACTGCATTAAGCTTTACCTTTTGAGCTGATTGTTTGGGTACTAAAAATGTAAAAGTTTGATCAGGTGTAACTATTGCTGCTATACCATTATTTGACCCATCAGTGAATATATTTGGAGCATTCATGATAGGTGTTTTTCTTGTCATTTTTGGAAAAATTACAGGATGTGATGACCAAAAAGACAATAAAGGATTAGATGGTAAGTTGTTATCAAATGAAACATTAGATTTGCACATGATTATTGCCCAAGTATTTAACTCATTAGCTAAGTCATCACTTTGATCCATAGTATATGGAGTAATAATTTTATTGGGAGAAATTCCAAACACTCCCTTTGCTGCTTTTATTCCTTTGAGTATTAATTGTCCTACAACCTCAGGATACCTAGTAAGAATAGTGTTAGGAGAATAAGATAAAAGTATCCATAATAATGGACCTTCTTGCCAAAATACTCCTGAAGGAATATTTTTTGTTGGTAGTACAATAAATAATAAAGGCAAACATATCAATTCTATCCAAATGCATATTTTCCATATATGTTTCAATGATTTTTAATGCCTTTCTTGCTTCAGGCGTTAACATTTGGGGTGAATTTGGATCTGATGGACCTTTTAGGATATCAAATAAAGGTCTCAACTCTCCTGTTGGTATGCCAAGATAAGGCCTTATTCAATTTATGTCTCCTAATAACTTTTGAAAGTCGTTAAGTGATTTGAGTTGATCTACTCATATTTGAATTTTTGGTGGATGGACCATGGTTGAGGATAATAGAACTCCTAAATAATTAATTGGAAAATTTAATTGTACTTTATCTATTGCTATCTCTAGATTACAATTTTTTAATAAGTTCGTAAGTGTGGCATAACATTCTAGCAATGTGTTTTTATCTTTGTGTGCTAATAATACATCATCCATATAATGAAATATTTGTAGTTCAGGATTTTGATTTCTAAGTGGGTGGATTACTTTGTTAACATAAATTTGACACATAGTTGGGCTGTTAAACATCTCTTGAGGGAGTAGTTTCCATTCATATCTCTGATCAGGACCTATATGATTCAGTGCAGGGATAGTAAATGCAAAACGTGGACTATCTTCAGGATGAATTGGAATTGAAAAAAAAAAGAATCTTTAATATCTATAACTAAAACATACCAGTTTTTTGGCAAAGCAGACAATTGAGGAATCCCAGATTGACCAGGTCCCATAATAACCATCTCATTATTAATGGCTCTTAAATCTTGCAATAATCTCCATTTACCAGATTTCTTTTTGATGACAAAAATGGGAGTATTATGGGGAGATCCAGAAGGTTGTATATGTCCTTCCACTAATTGTTGTTTGACCAGGTCATGGGCTGCTTGTATCTTTTCTTTAGTCAGGGGCCACTGAGGAACCCATACTGGCCTTTCTGATTTCCAAGTAACTTTTATTGTCTCACTGACCCCTCCTGAAAATCCAATCCATGTCTGTCTGTTCCTTGATCTATTTGTATTGGTGCTGCTATACCTTGTTCTTGTTCTCCTAATCTTTTTCCTTTCCTAAACCCTTGTCTGTCCATAATAGTGGGTGCATTTGGATTGATGTTATTTGTTAATGTTAGTCCTAATTGATCTAGGACATCACGTCCCCATAAATTTACCGGAAGATGATCCAATACATAGGGCTGTATAGTTCCTTCACACTCTTCAGGATCCTTCCAATCTAATACCATTGCACTTCTATGGGGATTAGTCACCACTCTTAGGCCTTGAAGCATTTGAGTGGCTTGTTGTAACTGCCAATGTTTTGGCCATTCTTGATGAGAGATGATGCTAAGGTCTGCACCTGTATCCAGTAGTCCATTAAATTCATGTCCTTGAATATTTAGTTTTAGCATGGGGCTAGAATCTAAATTTAAAGAAAGCATAACCCATTCTACACCTGTGGAGCCTAATCCCCTGGAACCTCTTTCTACAGTACGACTGGAAAATTTATCATGTAGGCTGGGTATTATTAGTAACTGTGCTATTCTATCTCCTGGTGAAATTACTGTTATACCCTTTGGAGAACTGGCTATAATTTTTATTTTACCCTATAATCAGGATCAATTACCCCAGAACTTATCATAAGTCCTTTTAGAGTAGAAGAACTGCGTCCCAATAATAAGCCTACTGTTCCTTTGGGAAGAGGTCCTTATACCCCTGTGGGAATAATTAAACTCCAATCTCTGGAGTTAGTAGTGCTCTGGCAGAGGTGCAGATGTCCAATCCTGCACTTCCTCTGGTTTGTCTAGTGAGGAATCTAATGGACAATGTGTCCTGGGCACTACCCTGATGGGGCTGCTGGGTTCCTCCTGTGACCTGTATATTTGTGGTCTTGGGCCCCGGAGCATTGGGCATTTCTCCACAATATCGAGGATAGACACCTGGTCCTTGTTCATTTTTTGATAACAGAGTACCCTCTATGGTGGTTTGAGAACGGCATTCATTAGACTAATGTCTCCCTCTATAGCATCGTGGGCAAATACCTGGTATTCTACTCCTTTGATACCTAGTTTTGGTAAACCCTCCTCCTATGGGGCAATTCTTTTTAAAATGTCCTGTTTGTTCACAATTGTAGCATGATTTTGGCCTGGCATCTAAAACCTGTTGTACTGCAGCTGCCAAGACTTGCCCTTGTTCATTAATGTCTCTACATAATTCAATATATGTGTTTAAATCTTCATTTTCCATGGTTTAATGACTTCTCTGCACCAACGATTTGCTTGCTCATAAGCCAGTTGTTTTATTAATTACATTGCTTGTTCTGTATTCCCAAAAACTCTGGTAGCTGTTTGAATAAGTCTATCTACAAATACAGCGTAAGGTTTATTACCTCCTTGTATTACCTGAGATAATTGACCTTATAATCCTCCATGTCCTTATAAAGTCTTCCATGCCCTAAACGCATCTCCAGCAATTTGTGAGTATATGGCAGGATCATATGCAATTTGTTGCTGCTGATCCTCATAAGTTCCCTTTCCTAACAACATATCTAAATTTCTCTGAGAATAACCAGCTGCTGCATTTTGCCTAGCAGTCTACTTGCAAAATTCCTCACTGGAAACCTTCCATAACAGGTATTGTCCTCCATTTAGCACATCTTTACACATACAAGTCCAATCTGCTGGCATCATGTTCAAGTTGGTAGTGGATTCGACCATGCTTACAGTGAAGGGTGCTTGAGGACCATAGGTTGTTACAGCCTCTTATAGCTGCTTCACTGTTTTGAAATCTAAAGCATGGTGAATTCTCTGCCCTCCTGCCTGCTAAAATACAGGGCATGTTAATATTTGAGGTCCTGTCTCAGGATGCCATCTATCAACTACAGGGGTTGGGGGCCTCCCAGCATATGGAGGTGGTGCTGTTGGTTGGACACTTATGCCCTCTGGTGATAGAAAGGTGTTAGTAGCAGTCTCCTGTTGTAACTTTCCCCCAGATGGCTTTTTCTGCTCTAAACTTTCTTCCTCTGTCTGACTAGCTCGAGAGACCTTCTCTTTTACTTGAATTTTTTCCTCAGTCTGACTAGCTTGAGAGACCTTCTCTTTTACTTGAATCTTTTCCTCTGTCTGACTAACTTGAGAGACCTTATCTTTTACTTGAATCAATATGTCTTCTCCTTCCTCTACCATTGTCTGAACTGAAGGCTTTGGACTAAGCAAACAAGATACGAATATCCACAATGGCAATGTGCCAACTGGCAGAGTCCCTGGGCTTTTCTTTTCTATTCTTTTTAAATCTTCACCATGATGGTTCCATTGTGATATATTTAACAACTCCTCCTTAAAAAGCCATGGGCTACATTTTTGTATTGTATCAACTTATGCCTTGACTGCTCTTGATTTTACTGGGATGCCTCCTTCCTCTAAAAACTTACTTAACACTCTTTCAGTTTCTTTTTTACTAATATCTGATCCCATATTTCTACTATAATACAACCCAACAAGATAACGCCAAACAAAACTGAAAAGAATGAAACAAAAGTGGAACAACAAAAAAATCATTATAATAGCCTATCTATCCTCCTGAAATGTCCATCCGTTCTTTATCCCTATCTGTTCCTCAGATGCAAATAGTTTTCCTCAGATGTGAGCAGTTTTTCTTCCGTCTTATACATCTCCAGGGACAGGCAACTTAAAACAAATGTGAAACAAAACAAAAGAAGAATCTTAAAGTGGCTACGCATCCTCTCGCTCTGCCCTCGGGGGTGAGCAGTTTACCTTATCACTTACCCTCAGTCATTCCCCGTATGGGCCAGCAAATGCCGCAGTCTGGCTGGGCACAATTCACGAGCCACTTATCAAGCAGAAACAAACTTTATTTTTAGAACACACACGCCGCACCACACGAGCTCTTCAGGAATTCCCTCAGAGCCAACTGTCACCACTGGCTTCCCACAAGCCTCTCAATCCCCCCACTCCTCCTGCTATTGAGGCTGATTGGCTGGGTCACGTGGGTGGAGCCAAAAAAGTCCCCCAATGAGCAGCTCTGTGGTCTGAACGGGTGGGGAAACAGCCCAATGAGCATCACCACAGAGGAGCCAATCAGCTGGCACCTGGAAGTTTGCTGGGGTCGCTATGAGCCAATCATCAGCTGGCAGCTGGAGGTTTGCTGGCAGCTGGAAGCTTGCTGGGGCCGCTGTGAGCCAATCATCAGCTGGCAGCTGGAAGTTTGCTGGCGGCTGGAAGTTTACTGGGGCCCCTTCAGCTGTGGCTCTCAACAATCTTAGCTCTAACTGTATCCATTACCCTAACAATAACTCTTACCCTAATGCTAACCCTAGACCTAAACCTACTTCAAGACCTAATCCTAACCATAACCCTAACCCTAAGTTTAAATCTAACTGTATACATTACTCTAAACTTATACCTTACCCTAATGTTAACCCTAGGCCTAAACCTAACCCTATCACTAACCCCAACACTATCAATTACCCTAAACTTAACCTGAACCTTACATCTAACCCTATCATTATTGTAACCCTAACCTTATGCTAATTAGAGCCCTAAACCTAAACTCAAACCCAAACCAATCCCTAACCATGACCCTTACCCTAATAACTTCCCTAGCTCTAAACCTTACTCTACCATAAACCTCACCCTTACACTACACATAGCCAATAACCTAACCCTAAAAGTATCCCTAACCATAACCCTAGACCTGACATTAGCCCCAGACAATATCCTAGCCCTAACCCTAAAACAAAACCTAGCCCTTATCCTAGCCCTAAACATAGCCTTAGTCATAACCCTAACGTTAACCCTGGGCTTAACTTAACACTAACCCTAGCCCTGTTCTTAGACCTAACTTAGCTCTATCCCTAACCCTAACCCTAACCCTAGCACTAAGACTAAGACTAACTCTCACCCTAGCCATAAAACTAGTTCTAACCCTATCCCTTATGAGAACCCCAACCTAGACCTAACCCTAGCCCTTTCCTTAGCCCTAGCCCTAACCCTAGATCTAACCCTAACTCTAAATCTAACCCTAATGCTAAGCCTAAACCTAAACCTAACACTAGCCCTTACCCTAACCCTAATGCTACTCCTAAATCTAGCCCTAACTCTAGCCCTAGCCCTAATACAAAAGAGAGCCATAGCCCCAACCCTAAACCTTAACCTAAACCAAACCCTAACCCTACACCTAGCCACAAACCTAGCCCTAATTCGAGTTTTAAGCCAAACCCTAATATGAATTCTGACACTGACTGTGACCCTAAAACTAACCCTAGCTTTAAACATCACCCTAAGCCTAAACATAAACCTAACACTAGACCTAGCCCTAACCCCAAAACTAAAACTAGCCCTAATTGTAACCCTAGTACTTACATTAGCCTAACCCTAACCCTAGCCCTAACTTAACCCAAAACCTAGACCTAAACTGAGCCCTTACCCGAGCTTTAACCCTAAACTTAATCTTAACCCTAACTCTAGCACTATTAATAACCATTACCCTAGTACTAACCCTAGATCTAACCCTATCCATTACCCTAACAATAACCCTAACCCTAATGCTAACTCTAGGCCTAAACTTAACCTTATCCCTAATCCTAACCCTATCCATTACCCTAAATCTAACCTGAAACCTAAACCTAACTATCATTACCCTAATCCTAAACTTTTCCTAATTCGAGCCCTCAATTTAAAACTTAACCTATCCCAAACACTAATCGAAACCCTGACCCTAATAATACCCTTAGCTCTAAACCTGAACCTAACCCTAAACCTAATCCTCACACTAGACATAGCCATAAACCTAACCTGTAACTATCTTTAACTGTAACATTGAACCTGAAATTAGCCCTAGACCTAATCCTAGCCCTAAACCTAGCCTTAATCCTAACCCAAACCATAGTGTGAGCTGTATCCATAATGTTAATCCTCGCCCTAGACCTAAGCCTAGCTAAAACCCCATCCCTTACCCTAAACCTAACAATAACCCTAAACCTAACCATAACCTTAAACCTAAGCCTAACACTAAACCTAAACTTAACCCTAGTTCTAACCCTAGGCCTAACACTAACACTAAGCCTAACACTAATCCTAGCCCTAATTTAGTCCTATTGTAACCCTAACTGTAGCCCTAAGACTAAATCTAACTCTTTCCCTAGCCCTATCCCTAGTTCTAACCCTAGATATAAACCTAACTATAGCCTAGCCCTAACCCTAACCTAACCCTAGCTCTAACACTAGATTTAAATCTAACTATAAATCTAAACCTAACTCTAAATTTAACCATAACCATAATCCTAAACCAAACCCTAACACTAGCCCTAACATTAATGATAATCCTAAAACTTGCCCTACCGCTAGCCCTAGCCATAAAAGAAAAACCAAGCCATATCCCTGACCCTAACCCATAACCTATACCAAATCCCTGACCCTAACCCATATACCTATACCAAACCTTAACCCTCCACATAGCCCTAATCCTAACTCTAAAACTAACCCTGACCCTAATATTAATCCTAGCTCTAAACATCACCCTAACCTTAAATTAACCCTAACTAGAGACTTAGCCTTAAACCTAACCATAAAACTAGCCCTAATCATAACCCTACTTCATACATTAGTCATTTTCATAACACTATCCCTAACCCTAACACGAATCCTACCCTTAATCTGAGCCTTAACCCTAGCTTTAACCCTAAACTTAACCCTAACACTAGCCCTGACCCTAAACCTAAACATATCCCTACACTAGCTCTAACAATTTCCCTTACCCTAAGCCAAACCTTAAGCCTAATGCTAACCCTAGTCCTAACCATAATCCTTAGCCTAACGTAAACTCTAACCATTTTACGAGTCCTAACCCTATCCCTCATTCTAACTGTAACTCTAACCCTGACTCTTATTCTGACCCTAACAGTAACCCTAGGTCTAAACCTGACCCTAACCCTAAACCAAACCCTAACACTAGAACTACTGGTAACCCTATACCTATACATATCCTTAACACTAGACCTAGACAAAAAGCTAATGCTAAATATAGCTATAAGTCTAGCCCTAGACTTAAACAAAAACCTAGCTCTAGACCTAAAAATAACTCTTAACCCAAACCAAACACTTATTCTACCCCTAGACCTAACACTAGTTCTAATTCTGACTCTAATTCTAACCCTAACCCTATCCTGAACACTGACCCTTACCCTAACACTAAACCTAGCTGTATACCTGACCCTAACCCAAAACCTAGTCCTAACCCTAGACCTAGCCATAACCCTAACCCTAAAACTAGCCCTAAGCATAACACTAGCACGAACATTACCCATATTCCTACCACTAGCACTCAACCTAACACAAAACCTAGCCCCAATTCTAGGCCTAAACTTAGCCTTAAGCATAACCCTAACCCTAACCCTAGTCCTAACACTAACCCTTGCCTTAGACCTAACCCTAGCTCAAAGCCAAAGCCTTAACCTAAACATAAACCTAGCCCTAACCTAACCTGTACCCTAACCCTAGATCTATATCTAACTTTAATCCTAGCCCAAACTTTAGCTCTAACCCTATCAATTAACCTAACCCTAAGCCTAGACCTAATTAAAACCCTATCCCTAACACTAAACCTAACCCTAAACATAAATGTACACCTAGACCTAAAACTACACTTAACCATCACCATAGCCCTAACTCTAGCTGAAACATTAAGCCTTACACTAAACCTAATCCTAACCCTAGCCCTAACCAATACCCTAACCCTAACCCTAACCCTAAATCTAACATTATCCATTACCATAAACCTAGCGCTACACCTAATGAAAACAATAGCCATAACCCTAACCCTACACCAAACCCTAACCATAAACATAACCCTAGACATAAACTTAAACCTAACCCTCACCCTAGCCCTAACCCTAAAACCAAACCCTATCTCTAAACCCAACCCATCCATTACCCTAAAACTTAACTGAAACCTAAAATTAACCCTATCCATTACCCTAACTCTAAGCCTAAGCCTAACACCAATTCAAGCTCTAACCCTAAACTTTAAACCAAACGCTAACCCTGACCCAAACCCTAAAAATACCCCAACTCTAAACCTGACCCTTACCATAAATGTAACCCTTACACTAGACCTACCATAAACTAACCCTAAAACTATCCCTAACCATAACCCTAGACCTGAAATTAGCCCTAGCCCTATCCATAGCCCTAAACCTAACAGAAACCCTAGCCCTAAACTTAATTCTAACCCTCACCCTAGCCCTAAAGCTAGTCACAACCCACTTATTCCCCTAAAATTAACCCTAACCCCAATGCTAAACTTAACCCTAGCCCTATCCCTAGGCCTAAACTTAACACTAACCCTAGCCCTAATCCTAGCCCTAATCCTAGCCCAAATTTAGCTGTAACCCTAACCCTAACACTAAGTCTAGTCCTACGTCTTACTCTAAGTCTTGTCCTAGCCATATCCCTAGTTCTAATCATATCCCTTTACATAAACCTAGTCCTAGCCCTAACCCTAGCCCTAGATCTAACCCTAACTCTAAATCTAACCCTAACCCTAAACCTAAACCTCACCCCAACACTAGCCCTAAACCTAACATTAATCCAAAATCCAGCCTTAACACTAGACCTAGCCATTAAAAAAACAAACAAACAAAAAAACAAAAAAACGAGCCATAGCACTAACCCAAACCTTTAACTTAAACCAAACCCTAACCCTACACCTAGACCTAACTTAAGACCTAATTCGAGTCCTAACCCTAACCCTAAAACTAACCCTGACTCTGACTCTGACCCTAGCACTAAGCCTAGCTCTAAACATCACCCTAAACCTAAACCTATGTTTTGCATGTTTCAGCCTAGGGATACATTCAAAAGGAACAAATCAGAGAGTGCCCACAGAGAACTGATTGAGTGTGTGAAGTTTCAAGCAGCTAACACCAACTCTGTTTGTTACCCAGCTCCATTTCCAATTACACATATGAGTCAAGATAAAGTGAAACCTTAAAACACAAACTGTTCCTGACAGCAAACCTTGAACCAAGAAGGCCCAAACCTGGGGAACATAGTAAGGCTAGGTAAAAGATGAATCCTGCCTGGTATCAAAGAAATTTGAACAAAACTAACTCTAACCCTAACACTATTTCTTAGCCCTAAACCTAACTCTAAACCTAAGCTGTTTAGAGAACCTTTGATCATAGAAGTCCCAAACTTGGGCTGCCTAGTAGGGCAAGGTAACAGATGAATCCTGCCCAGTATCAAAAAAACATCTGACAAAATAATTGGGGGAGGTGTTTCAGTGCATGCCTATTTCCCCTATTTTTTCCCAGAGTTCTCTTGGATAATGTTCTTTTGCATCCCATAGCTTTGAAAAACCTTCACTAGGAAGAAACAAGAGAGTTCCTACAGAGAAATGATTGAGTGTGTGAAATTTCAAGCAGCTAGCATCAACCCTGTTTGATTACCAGATCCATTTCCATTTACCCATATAGGACAACTTGAAGTGAAACTTTAAAATACAAACTGTTCCTGACAGTGAACAATTGAAACTAGAAGGCCCAATACTAAGAACATAATAAGCTAGGTAAAAGAGAAATTCTGCGCAGTATCAAAGATATTTGAACAAAAATAACTTAAACCCTAACACTCGTTCTAACTCTAGTACTAACCCTAAAACCAAACCTTAACCTATCCTATTTATAGAGCTTTGATCATAAAGTCCCAAACTTGGGGAACACAGTGCAGCAAGCTAGCAGATGAATCCTGTGCAGTATCAAACAAATCTGACCAAATAATTGGGGGAGATAGTTCAGGACATGCATATTTCCCTGATTTCTCCTAAAGTGCTCTTGGATAAAGTTGTTTTTGCATGCTTGTGCTAAGGGCTACATTCACAAGGAAGAAACCATAGAGTGCCCACAGAGAACAGATTGAGTGTGTAAAGTTTCAAGCAGCTAGCACAAACCCTGTTTGATTTCTAGCTCCATTTTCATTTACCCGAATAGGTTCAAATGAAGTGAAACCTTAAAATGCAAACTGTTCCTGACAGTGAACCTTGAACCAAGAAGGCCCAAACCTGGGTAACAAAGTAAGGCTAGGTCAAAGATGAATCCTTGCCAGTATCAAAGATATTTGAACAAAATTAACTCTGATCCTAACATTTTCTCTAATCCTAGTCCTAACACTAATCCTATCCTGTTTAGAGAGCCTTTGGTCATATAAAGCCCCAACTTGGGGAGCCTAGTGGGGCAAAGTAACAGATGATTACAGTGCAGGGTCAAAAAAGTTTGATCAAATAATTGGTTGAGGTAGCTCGGTCCATGAATATTTCCCTGTTTTATTCTAGAATGCTTTTGGATAAAGTTGTTTTTGTATGCTTCGGCTTAGGATACTTTCACAAGGAAGAAATCAGAGAGAGTACAGAGAGAACTGATTGAGTGTGTGAAGTTTGAAGCAGCTAGCACCAACCCTATTTGAATTTTGAAAGCCATTTTCATTTACCATATAGGTCAAAATGAAGTGAAACCTCAAAATACAAACTATTACTGTCAGAGAACCATTGAACTGAGAAGGACCAAACCTGGGTAACATAGTAAGGCTAGGTAAAAGATGAATTCTGCCCAGTATCAAAGAAATTTAAACAAAACTAACTCTAAATCTAACACTAGGTCTAAACCTAGCCCTAACCCTAACCATAACGTTAACCATAACCTGTTTAGATAACTTTTGATCATAGAAGTCCCAAAGTTGTGAAGCCTATTGGAGCAAGCTAAGAGATGAATCATGCACAGTATCAAGAAATATGAACAAATAATTGCGAGAGGTAATTCATTACATGCTTATTTCCCTGTTGTCCCCTAAAGTGCTCTTGGATAAAGTTGTTTATGCATGCTTTTCCTTTGGCCTACATTCAATAGAAAGAAAGCAGAGAGTGCCCACATAGAACTAATTGAGTGTGTGATGTGTCAAGCAGCTAGTATCATCCCTTTTTGATTTCCAGCTTCATTGTCATTCACACCTATAGGCCATAATAAAGTGACACCTAAAAATTCAAACTGTTCCTGACAGTGAACCGTTGAAATTAAAGGCCCCAAATTGGGGGTCTTACTAAGGCTAGGTAAAGAATGAATCCTGTACAGTATCAAAGTAGTTTGACCAAAAATATTGAAGCTTGCTTCTAAAGCACTCACAGATGAAGCTATTTCTTTTCATTTCAGCTTAGGGCTGCTTCCTCAAGAAACAAACCAGAGAATGCACACTGAGAACTGATTGAGTGTGTGAAGTTTCAAGCAAACTTTGAAACCAACTCAGTTTGATTTCAAGCTCTATTTCCATTTACCCATAGAGGTCAAAATGAAGTGAAACTTTAAAATACAAACTGTTTCTGACAGTGAACCACTGAATACAGAAGGCCCAAACCTGGCGAGCATAGTAAGTCTAGGGAAAAGATGAATCCAGCCCAGTATCAAAGAAATTTGAACAAAAATAACTCTAACTCTAACACTAGCTCTAAAACCAACCCTAACCCTAACTGTAACCCTAACTCTTACCTGTATAGAAAAACAATGATCCTAGAAGTCCCAACTTGGGGAGTCTAGTGGGGAAAGCTAAAAGATGAATACTGTGCTGTATCAAAGAAATCTGATCAAATCTTTGGGAGACTTATTTCAGTACATACATATTTCTCTGTTTTCTCCTTAAGGGCTCTCGGATACAGTTGCTTTTGCATGCTTCATCTTGGCCTACCTTCAAAAGAAAGAAACCAGAAAGTGCCCACTGAGAACTGATTGTGTGAAGTTTCAAGCACCTCCTATCAACCCTGTTTGATTTCCAGGTCAATTTTCATTCACATTAATAAGCCATAATGAAGGGAAACTTTAAAATACAAACTGTTCCTGATATCAAACCATTGAACCAACAAGGCCCAACCTGTAGGGCATAGTAAAGCTAAGTAAAAGTTGAATCCTGCCCAGTATCATAAAAATTTGAAGAAAACTTGGGCCACACGGGTGCTCTCAGCACAGACAGAAGGCTCCCCCATGTGGTTGCTCTCGGTGCAGAGAGATGTCTCCACTGTGTATTTGCTCAAGGCTCAGAAGGAAGTCTCAGCCTCATGTGGGCTCTGGGCTCAGAGGGAAGTCTCAGCTGGGCGAGCGCTCTCGGTGAAGAGGGTAGGCAGCACAGAACATAGAGGCTTTTCTTGGGGGTCACCAGACCAAGCTCTGGACTTGGCACAAGGTCATCCCAGAACCACCCAATTCACCAAACACCCTACACAGTTAACAGATGGAATACATCTTTCAAAACCTTACTCAACATCTATCACTGGGCATGGCTAGAAGCTCAGTTCTGTGGCTGCTCAGGTACCTGGTTTCTAGCTCCCCTACCTCCTGCTATGATACCTCGAGATTTTTCTCACAAGCATTTTGTGGGGGCTTAGCTATCAATGTGGAACAGCAACTGTACAGGCACCTGGTTTTGAACTCAGAGACTAAGAATAGGGAGGCTACCGGTAGATGCTCAAACCCTCTCACAGTGGCTACCTCCATCACCAGGAGGACAGAGACTCTAGCTAGGAATAGAAAACTGCAACTACTGCAAGAAAAGAAAACAGAGTTCTGAGATACTTTTTTTTTCTTACTTTTCTTTTCTTGCTCTTCTCATCCATTCTCCACTACCCTTCCCCCTCTTGTCCTCACAACCTCAACATATATGAAACCAAGAACTTTGCATGAAATTGGACTTTAAGAACTGAATCCGGTTCTGGGTTCAATCCTCAGCATCACATACAAATAAAGATGGTGTGTCTTCCGAAAACTAAACAATAAATATTTTTTAAAATTCTCTCTCTCTCTCTGTCTCTCTCTCTCTCTCTCTCTCTCTCTCTCTCTCTCTCTATCTCTCTCTCTCTCTCTCTCTTTCTCTCTAAAAAAAGAAAGAACTGAATCACCAGAATAGTAAAATATAGAGGAATTGCATAGGCCCCACCTTACCTTCCTTTATTTTCTCTTATATTCTTTCTCCCTCTCTTTCTTTCTTGTTATTTCTTCTTCTTTTTTTCCTCCCTCTATCCCACTTTCAACCTCCTAACTTTTACTATTTGTACATAGGGTAATTTTATGAATACAGATAAGGAATTTGAATTTATACATTCTTCCATAAATTACCCCTGTCTATTCATTACAGTTCTCCTCCAATTTGCTAAGATAGATTAATCTCATACCTTCACTTCTTTTCCCTTAACATAGCATCCAACCCCTGACCATCTGTACTCTATATACCACCAGAAATGGTATGCCTTTTATGAAGCTAATGACTATATTCTAAATAATTGAAGCCAACATCTATAGACATAGAGTCTAAATATGAATGTATTTATAATGATTATGCTTAGGATTTGGGTGAGGTTTAGATTTAGAGTTAGGTTTTGATCTATGCTTAGGGCTAGGGCTAAGGAGAGGGCAAGGATTAGGACTAGGGTTAGGGTAGGTTTAGGGTTATGGTAAGGGATACGTTAGAACTAGTGATAGGGCTAGTGTGAGAGTTAGAGTTAGTCTTAGGGCTAGGGTTAGAGTTATGGTTATGGATAGGGCTAAATTAGGGCTAGGGTCAGTGTTAGGTTTAGGCCTTGGGTTAAGGTTAGAGTTAGGGTTACATGTAGGGTAAGGGAATGGGTTATAGCTAGGTTGAGGGCTAGGGCGAGGATTGGTATTAGGGTTAGGGCTAAAGTTAGGGTTAGGGTTATGATTAAGGCTAGGTTTAGGGCTAGTGTTTGTGTTAGGGTTAGGGCTAGAATTAGGGGTAAGGCTAATGTCTGGTCTAGGGTTCCAGTTAGGGATAGATTTAGTGTTAGGTTTATGGTTTTTTCCAGTGTAAGGGTTAGGTTTAGGGTAAGGATCAGGTTTATAGCTAGGGTTATTACTAGGGTCAGGTTCAAGTTTAGGGTTTGGGTTAGGTTCGGGTTTAGGTTTAGGGCTCGAATTAGCATTAGGTTTAGGGTTAGGGTAATGACAGGGTTAGGTTTAGGGTTTAGATGTGATTTAGTGTAATGTATAGGGTTAGGTTTAGGCATAGGGTTCGCATAAGTGTTAAGGTTATCATTAGGGTAATGGATAGGTTTAGACCTAAGATTAGGGCTAGGGTTATGTATAAAATTGGGGTACAAGGTTAGGGTTACATTTAAGTTTAGGGTTAAAGCTAGGTTTAGGACTTGGATTAAGGCTAGGTTTTGGGTTAGGGTAGGGCTGGGGTTAAGTCTACGGGTAATGTATAAATAGAGTTAAAAATAAGCGCTAGTTATAGGGTTAGGGTTAGGGCTAGGTCTAGCGGTTAGGATTATGGTTACGATGATGTTTAGAGCTAGGGTTAGTGTTAGGGTCAGAGTCAGGGTCCGGATTAATTTTCAGGTTAGGATTAGAACTAGAATTAGAGATAGGTTTAGGGCTAGGTGTAAGGTAGAGTTGGTTTAAGTTAAAAATTAGGGTTAGGGCTATGATTCGGTTTTGTTTTAGGGTTAGGGCTAGTTTAAGGACTAATGTTAGGGTTAGGGCTAGTGTTAGGACTAGTGTTAGGGTTAGGTCTAGTGTTAGGGTGAGGTTTAGGCTTAGGTACAAGGTTAGATTTAGAGTTAGGTTTAGATCGAGGTTTGAGCTAGGGCTAAGGATACGGTTATGGTTAGGGCTAAGTTTAGAGCTATGTTTAGAGTGATGGTAATGGAGAAGGTTAGAACTAGGTATAGGGCTAGGGCGTGAGTTAGGGTTAGTCTTAGGGCGAGGGTTAGGGTGAGGGTTAGGGATAGGGCTAAATTAGGCCTGATTAGGGCTACGGTTAGTGTTGGGGCTAGTTTTAAGTTTAGGGCTAGGGTTAGTGTTAAGTTTAGTGTAAGGGATGGGATTAGAGCTAGCTTTAGGGCTAAGGTGAAGATAAGAATTAGGGTTAGGGTTAGGGTTAGGTTTATGATTAAGGCGAGGTTTGTGGCTAGGATGTGGGCTAAGGTTTGTGTTAGTGTTAGGACTAGAATTAGAGTTAAGGCTAATGTCAGGTCTAGAGTTACAGTTAGGGATAGTTTTAGGATTAGGTTTATAGCTGATAGGTTAGAGCTAGGGTTAGGGCTAGGGTTATGCTAAGGATTAAGTCTAGGGTTAGGCTTAGAATTAGGGTTAAGACTCTGGTTAAGGTTAGGATTAGCTTTAGGGTTAAAGCTAGGGTAGGGCTTGGTTTAGGGCTAGGTTTTGTGATAGGATATGGCTACAGCTAATGTAAGAACTTGGGCTAGTTTTAGCGTTAATATTAGGACTAAGTATAGTTTTAGGGTTAGGGTGATGTTTATGCTAGGGTTAGTGTTAGTGTCAGGGTCAGTGTTCAGGTTTTGGTTATGGTTAGGGTTAAAGCCAGAATTAGGTCTAGGGTTAGGTCTAGGGGATGGGTTAGTGTTTGGCTTAGGCTAAGGGTATTGTTAGGGCTAGGTCTAGGATTTTCTATAGGTCTAGGATTCGAGCTATGGCTAGATTTAGGATTAGGTTTAGGTCTAGGGCTAGTGTTAGGTTTAGGTTTAGGTATAAGGTTACCGGTAGGGCTAATGTTAGGGTTCAGTTTAGGGTTAGGTTCAGGTTTAAACCTATGATTAGTGTTAGGGTCAGAATAAGGGTCAGGGTTAGGGTTAGGGTTTAGGTTATGGTTAGAGCTATAATGAGTGCTAGGGTTAGAACTAATAATAGGATTAGGGTTTGTGTTAGGTTAAGGATTAGGGTTAGGATTAGGGTTAGCATTAGGGTTAGGGTTTGGCTTAGGGTAAGGGATAGGGTTAGAGCTAGGGTTAGGGCTTGGGTTAGGGCAAGGGTTAGGGTTAAAGCTAGTTTTAGGGCTCAGATTAGGGTTAGTTTTGTGTTAGGTTTAGGGCTAGGGTTAGAGCAATGGCTAATGTAAGAACTAGGGTTACAATTAGGGTTAATTTTTGGGTTATGGTTAGGGGTTAAACCTCTAGTGTTAGGATTAGGTTTAAGGTTAGGGTGATATTTACAGTGAGTGTTAGTGTTAGGTTAATAGTCAGGGTCAGAGTTAGCTTTAGGGTTAGGGTTAGGACTCAAAATAAGGTTAGGGTTACTGTAAGGGTTTTATTTAAGGTTAGGGTGGTGTTTAGAGCTAGGGTGAGTGTTAGGATATTGCTAAGAGCCAAGTATATGATGCATGGCATTTTTGGTCGAAAGGTGATGCCAGCTAGCCATTGAGATGATATGATTATGTTAAGATTTGCATTCATATGGATATTGGACTCCTGCTGTTCACCTAGGCCAGCTACGGGACTCCTGGAGAGTTCCCATTGGTTGGGGAAGTACAGTAGGAGGGAGTTCCGGGGGAGGGGCAATCTCTGCGGGTCCAGGAGGAGGCCGCGTGGATGGATCGAAAAAATCTTCCCGGGCACGTACCGGACATTGGCGGCAGTTTCAAAAAATAAAGTTTGTTCCTGCTTGAGTGGCTCGTGATTTTGTGCCCAGCCAGACTGTGGCAACTGGCGGCCCTGGGCCAGTTCAGGGAACTTCAGGGAACGCCTGAAGCTTGGAGGTGAGTAAAATTGCTCGCCCCTGAGGGAAGGCAACAAAATGGGTGACCATTTCAAAAAACAATGTGTTCTCGTTTTGATTTATCTTGTTTTTGTTTCAAGCTGCCTATCCCTAGAATTTTCTCAGGCAAACTGGGAAAAATGGTTGGCTCAAGGTTTGAAGTTGTTCGGCCCTGAGAAAGAGAAAATTGATACAACTATTCTTTGTTTGGTTTTTGTTTCATTCTGTTTTGGTTTTGTTTTATGCTATCTTATTGGTTTGTGTTACCTTTATAGTAGATTAGAAACTAGTAAAAAACAAACCAAAAGACTGTTAAGTAAATTGTTAGAGGTCCAGACAATGGTAGAAAACATGTTAGGTCAAGCGAAAGAGAAGGTTTCTCAAGCTAGTCAGACAGAGGAAGATTTGAAGAAAGAAAGCTTAGAGGAAAAGCAACCATCAGGTGGGGAATTACAACAGGAGGCTGCTACTAACCCCGTTCTATTACCAGAGGGCGTAATTCAACCAACAGCTGCATCTACAGCTGAGCGGCCCTCAAATCCCATAGTTGATGGGCGGAATCCTGAGGCAGGACCCCAAAGATTAGCATGCCCTGTACTTGAGCAGGCAGGAGGGCAACGAATTCACCGTGCTTTAGATTTCAAAACAGTGAAGCAATTAAAGTAGGCTGTAACAACCTACGGGCCACAAGCACCCTTCACTGTGAGCATGGTCGAATCCATTACCAACTTAGACATGACACCAGCAGATTGGGCTAACATATGTCGATCTGTGCTAAATGGAGGACAATATTTGTTATGGAAGGTTGCCAATGAGGAATTTTGCATGGAGACAGCTAGGTGAAATGCAGCAGCCAGTTACCCTCAAAGAAATCTAGATATGTTATTAGGAAAAGGACCTTATGAGGGTCAACGGCAACAAATTGAATATGATCCTGGCGTATACGCACAAATTGCTGTAGATGCAATTAAGGCATGGAAAACTTTACAGGGACATGGAGATTTACAAGGACAATTATCTAAGGTAATACAAGGAGCTAATGAACCTTACGCTGAATTTGTAGATAGGCTTATTCAGACAGCTTCCAGAGTATTTGGAGATACAGAACAGGCAATGCCATTTATAAAACAACTGGCTTATGACCAAGCAAATCATTGCTGCAGAGAGGTCATCAGACCATGGAAACATGAAGATTTAAACACATATATTAAATTATGTAGAGACATTAATGAACAAGGGCAAGTCTTAGCAGCAGTACAACAGGCTTTAGATGCCAGGCCAAAAACATGCTATAATTGTGATCAAACAGGACATTTTAAAAGGAGTTGCCCCATAGGAGGAGGGTTTAACAAGGCTAGGTATCAAAGGAATAGAATACCGGGTATTTGCCCATGATGCCGTAGAGGGAAACATTGGGCTAACGAATGCCGTTCTCAAACCACCATAGAGGGTATTCCGTTATCAAAAAACAGACAAGGACCAAGTGTTTACCCACGATATCATGGAGAAAGACATCAGGCTCCATTGCCAAAAAACGGACTGGAGGGCCCAATGCTCCGGGGCCCAAAACCATAAATATACGGGGCAATGGAGGAACCCAGCAGCACCATCAAGGTAGTGCCCAGGACGCATTATCCATTAAATCCCTCATCAGACAAACTAGAGGGAGCGCAGGGTTGGATATCTGCACCTCTGCCAGAGCAGTACTAACTCCAGAGATGGGAGTTCAAATCATTCCCACAGGAGTAAAGGGACCTCTTCCCCAAGGAACAGTAGGCTTATTATTGGGATGCAGTTCTTCAACACTAAAAGGACTTATGATAAGTCATGGGATAATTGATCCCGATTATGAGGGTGAAATAAAAATTATAGCTAGTTCTCCAAGAGGTATATCAGTAATTTCACCAGGAGATAGAAAAGCACAGTTATTAATAATACCCAGCCTACATGATAAATTTTCCAGTCGTACTGTAGAAAGAGATTCCAAGGGCTTAGGCTCCACAGGTGTAGATTGGGCTATGCTGTCTTTAAATCTAGATTCTCGCCCCATGCTCAAACTAAATATTCAAGGACATGACTTTAATGGGCTACTTGATACAGGTGCAGACCTTAGCATCATATCTCATCAAGAATGGCCGAAACATTGGCCATTACAACAAGCCACTCAAACACTTCGAGGCCTAGGAGTGGCAACTAATCCCCATAGAAGTGCAATGGAATTAGATTGGAAGGATCCTGAAAGATGTGAAGGAACTATACAGCCCTATGTATTGGATCATCTTCCTATAAATTTATGGGGACGAGATGTCCTAGATCAATTAGGTTTGACATTAACAAATAACATCAATCCTAATGCGCCCACTACTAGGGCTAGACAAGGCTTTAGGAAGGAAGAAAGATTAAGAAAACAAGAACAAGGTATGACAGCACCAATTCAAATACATCAAGAAACAAATAGAGATGGATTGGGTTTTCAGAAAGGGCCACTGAGACAATCAAAATTACTTGGAAATCAGAAAGACCAGTGTGGGTTCCTCAGTGGCCCCTGACTAAAGAAAAGATACAAATAGCCCATGACCTGGTCAAACAACAATTAGCGGAGAGACATATACAACCTTCCGTATCTCCCCATAATACTCCCATTTTTGTCATTAAAAAGAAATCTGGTAAATGGAGATTATTGCAAGATTTAAGAGCCATTAATAATGAGATGGTTATTATGGGACCTGCTCAATCAGGGATTCCCCAATTGTCTGCTTTACCAAAAACCTGGTATGTTTTAGCTATAGATATTAAAGATTGTTTTTTTTCAATTCCAATTCATCCCGAGGATAGTCCACGTTTTGCATTTACTATCCCTGCACTAAATCATGAAGGTCCTGATCAGAGATATGAATGGAAAGTACTCCCTCAAGGGATGGCTAATAGTCTAACTATGTGTCAAATTTATGTTAACAAAGCAATCCAGCCACTTAGAAATCAAAATCCTGAACTACAAATATTTCACTATATGGATGATGTGTTATTGGCACATAAAGATAAAAACACATTGCTAGAATGTTATGCCACACTTACAAATTTATTAAAAAAAATTATAATCTAGAGATAGCAATAGATAGAGTACAATTAAATCTTCCAATTAATTATTTAGGGGTTTTATTATCCTCAACCATGGTCCGTCCACCCAAAATTCAAATACAAGTAGATCAACTCAAATCACTTAACGACTTTCAAAAGTTATTAGGAGACATAAATTGGATAAGGCCTTAACTAGGCATACCAACAGGAGAGTTGGGACCTTTATTTGATATTCTAAAAGGTCCATCAGACCCAAATTCACCCCGCATGTTGACGCCTGAAGCAAGAAAGGCATTAAAAATCATTGAAACATATATGGAAAATATGCATTTGGATAGAATTGATATAAGTTTGCCTTTATTATTTATTGTACTGCCAACAAAAAATATTCCTACAGGAGTATTCTGGCAAGAAGGTCCATTATTGTGGATACATTTATCTTATTCTCCTAACACTATTCTTACTAGATATCCTGAGGCTGTAGGACAATTAATACTCAAAGGAATAAAAGCATCCAAGGGAGTGTTTGGGATTTCTCCCAATAAAATTATTACTCCATATACTATGAATCAAATTGATGAGTTAGCTAATGAGTTAAATACTTGGGCAATAATCATGTGTAAACCTAATGTTTCATTTGATAATCACTTACCCTCTAATCCTTTGTTGTCTTTTTGGTCTAAACATCCTGTAGTTTTTCCGAAGATGACAAAAAAAAAAAAAAAAAAAAAAAAAAAAAAACCCTATCATAAATGCTCCAAATATATTCACTGATGGGTCAAATAATGGTACAGCAGCAGTAGTTACCCCTGATCAAACTTTTACATTTTTAGTACCCAAACAGTCAGCTCAAAAGGTAGAGCTTAATGCAGTATTACAAGCTTTTATGATGTTTAAAGATTCTGTATTTAATTTATTTTCTGATAGTCAGTATGTAGTTAATGCTATAGTATCCCTTGAAGATGCTGGTAGGATTTCCCCTTCTTCTACTGTTTTCTCTTTGTTTTCTACTATACAAAGTCTAATCTGGGACAGAAAAGATCCATTCTTTATAGGACATATCAGGGCACATACAGGATTGCCTGGAGCCATTAGTTTGGGCAATGAGTTAGCAGATAAAACTACACATGACATACATATTTTCTCCACAAAGAAGAAGCTATAAATTTTCATAAAAGGTTCCATGTCAATGCTAATACTTTACAAAAGCGTTTTAAAATAACTAAAGAACAAGCCTGACATATAATAAAACAATGTCAAAATTGTGTGACATTTTTACCACAAGTTAATCTTGGAGTCAATCCTAGAGGACTGATACCTAACCATATTTGGCAGATGGACGTCACACACTTGCCAGAATTTGGAAAATTAAAATATTTGCATGTTACAGTTGATACTTCTTCCGGATTTCTGATGGGCTCCCTTCATGCTGGAGAAAAAACTAAGGATGTTATAGCTCATTGCTTACAAAATTTTGCCACTGTGGGCGTTCCAAAACAGTTAAAAACTGATAATGGTCCTGGTTATACGTCCACCTCTTTTAAACAATTTTGCTCATCATTTGGCATTACTCACATAACAGGAATTCCATACAACCCACAAGGACAAGGCATAGTTGAAAGAGCTCATCAAACTATTAAAATGTACTTATTAAAACAAAAGGAGGGAATTGGAAAGGGGTATATGTCCCCCAAAGTTAAACTTAAAATAACCCTTTTTACTCTAAACTTTTTAAATTTGGATTCATCAGGGCTTAGTGCTGTGGAAAGACATTTGTATCCAAAAAATGTACATAAGCCTAAGGTACTTTGGAAAGATATTCTAACAGGACAATGGAAAGGTCCTGACCCAGTAATAGTCTAGAGTCGGAGCTCTGTTTGTGTTTTTCCACAGGAAGAACAGCAGCCAATTTGGATTCCAGAGAGACTAACTAAAACAATTTCTACAGACCAAAAGGAAGATGATTCGACTCAAATTAATAACAGCTGATATCCAGATCTCCAGCTTGGCTATTCTTACATCCACAACCAGGATTTTTTTTTCAATATCTATTTTATTATTGCTTTTTCCCACATCATAAAGTTCTATTTTATTTTTGAGCTCATACAGACCTAGGTTAATGTTTTTTTCTGATCAGTTTTATTTTTTGACTGTGGAGTTTTTGAACATTGCAATGGAAATTTCACCTAGGTAAAGCTACAAGGCCTTTACTATTGTCTTATGTGTTATATGTTACGTGTGCACACTTCTGTTTTTTGTTGTATGTCTGTATGTGCGTATGTCCATATATCACATATGAGGAGCGCTCATGCACATGGATCCAATTTTTTTTATTATTATTCACGTGATTTTAATAGTTTAATTTAATTTGGGTAAACAGCTGTTGAGGATTGTTTTAATATATGAACAAATAAAAGGTTAACAGATCTGTTTGTTTACTTTCACCTTTCCTTTTCATTATATTTAATAATTCTGTTCAGGATAATGTAAATTGTTCTAAATATTGTTTTCTTAGTACCTGTTGAAATGTTACATATTTTTTTTAGCATCATTGTCAAAATTCCTATTTTCATCCCAGTGCCGGTGAAGACAAAGATAAAACCAAACTACAACTTCTTCGAGAGTTATCACAACAAACCGTGTAAACTGATACATCAATGATTTATAACTCAACAAGTAATGCTCAATCAATGAGTTGATTTATTTTGGAATAATATGGACATATTGATAGATTCCTCTGCTTTGAACTGCTTACAGAACTTGCCTGGATTATGTATCACTTGTATGCTTTATTTTGGGAGGATATGGACATATTGATAGATTCCTCTGCTTTGAACTTCTTACAGAACTTGCCTGGACTATGTATCACTTGTATGCTTTGTGATCTATTTGTTGATGCAGTGAATTATGGTAGTGCTAGCGTATCTTTGCTGATGTGTCACCAGTGATGCAATTTTTCCTAGGAGCCGTTAATTGACTTGGTGTCATGACATTTCTGTATCCTCCTCCCTTCTACTAGTGATGGTCTAATTTTGGGGGCCAACAGAGGTGAGGTAAAGAACCTCACCCCCCCACCAGCACCAAGGCCAAATTTGGGGGCCAACAGAGGTGAAGCAAAGAACCTCACCCCCCACTGGTACATAGGCCTATCCACAAGTATGGCTATATGCTGGACTGGTAGTCAGTGATGGGTATGATCCAATTGCAGTGGTATCAACCTAAGACAGGAGGCTGACGCCTAAAAGTCAGTTTTCCGATGACAGGTAAGAACCATATGTTGAATTGGACAAACCTAACAGGCACGGTCCCTAGCCAGATTGCTTGTTACTTAAACAGAAGGGGGGAGATGCTAAGAGCCAAGTATATGATGCATGGCATTTTTGGTCGAAAGGTGACGCCAGCTAGCCATTGAGATGATATGATTATGTTAAGATTTGCATTCATATGGATATTGGACTCCTGCTGTTCACCTAGGCCGGCTACGGGACTCCTGGAGAGTTCCCATTGGTTGGGGAAGTACAGTAGGAGGGAGTTCCGGGGGAGGGGCTCTCTCTGCAGTCCGGGAGGAGGCCCCGTGGGTGGATCGAAAATCTTCCTGGGCACGTACCGGACATTGGTGGCAGTTTCAAAAAATAAAGTTTGTTCCTGCTTGAGTGGCTTGTGATTTTGTGCCCAGCCAGACTGCAGCAGGATATGAGTCCTAATCAGGATTGGTATTAAGATTAAGGTTAGGACACGAATTAAGGCTAGGGTTAGGTTGAGGTGTAGTGCTAGGGTTTGGTTTAAGTTAAGGTTTAGGGTTAGGGCTATTGCTTGGTTTTGTTTTACTGCTAGGGTTAGGGTTAGAGCTAGTTTTGTGATTAGTGTTAGGGTTAGGGCTAGTGTTAATGTTAGGCTTAGGCTTAGGGTTAGTGTTAGATTTAGAGTTAGGGTTATATCTAGGATTAGGACTAGGAAATAAAGATTACACAAGGGTTATGGCTAGGGTTATGTATAGGTTTAGGGCTAGGGTAATGATTACAGTAAGGGATAGGGTTAGAACTAAGGATAGGGCTAGTGTGTGAGATAGAGTTAGTCTTAGGGTTAAGGTTAGGGTTAGGATTAATGATAGGTTTAAATTAGGGCTAGTATTAGGGCTAGGGTTAGTGTTGAGTTTAGGCCTAGCATTAGGGTTAGTGTTAGGGTTACGTTTAGGCTAAAGTATCACGTTATAGCTAGGTTTATAGATAGGGTGAGGGTTAGAATTTGGGTTAGGATTATAGTTATGGCTAGCATTATGATTAAGTCCTGATTTAGGGGTAGGAGGAGGGCTAGGGTTTTTTTTTTTTTTTTTTTAGATTTAAGTCTAGAATTAGGGCTAGGGCTAATATCAGGTCTACGACTTTGGTTAAAAATACATTTAGTGTTAGGTATATGGCTACCTGTAGTGTAAGGGTTAAGTTTAGGGTTAGGGTGAGGTTTAGATCTAGGGGTATTATTAGGGTCAGGGTCTGTATTAGGGTTTGGGATAAGTTAAGTTTTAAAATTATGGCTCAAATTAGCATTAGGGTTAGTGTTAGGGTAATGATAGGGTGAGGTTTATGGTTTAAGTTTGGTTTATGGTAATGGATAAGTTTAGAATTAGGGATTGGGTTAGGTTTAGGCCTAGGGTCAGCATTAGGGTTATGGTTATGGTTATGGCCATGGATAGGGTTAGGCTATTGTTATGGTTATGATTATGGCTAGGGTTAGGGTTAGGATTAGGTTAAAAACTAGGGTTATGGCTCAGATTAGGGCTAGGTTTTGGGTTAAGTTAGTGCTAAGGTTAAGGTAATGGTCAGAGACAGGTCAGGGTTAGTTTTAGGGTTATGGTTAAAGTTAGGACTCAAATAAGGGTTAGGGTTACAGTTACGGTTTTGTTTAATTTTAGGGTAGTGTTTAGAGCTAGGGTGAGTGTTAAGATATGATTCATGGTCAGGGTAAGTTTTAAGGTTAAAGTTAGGACTTGAATTAGGGCTAGATTAGGTCTAGGTGTACTGTTAAGGTTTGGTTTAATTAAGGTTTAGTGTTAGGGTATAGCTCAGTTTTGTTTTAGTCCTAGGTTTAGGTTTAGCACTAGTTATATGATTAGCATAAGGGTTAATGCTAGTGTTAGTGTTAGGTTTAGGCTTAGAATTAGGTTTAGATTTGGAGCTGGCATTAGATCTAGGGTTAGGGCTAGGTCTAAGGATAAGGCAAGGGTCAGGGCTAGGTTTAGGGTTATGGCAATGGATACATTTAGAAATAGGGATAGGTCTAGGGCAAGGGTTAGATTTAGTCTTAGGGCTAGGGTTATGGTTAGTTTTAGGGATAGGGCTAAAATACGTGTAGGATTAAGGCTAGGATTAGTGTTAAGCTTAGGCCTAGTGTTGAGACTAGGATTATGGTTATGTTTAGGATGAGGGATGTTGTTATAGCAAGTTTTAGAAGTAGGGTGAGGCTTAGAATTAGATTTAAGGCTAGGGTTAGGGTTAAGGTTATGATTAAGGCTTGGCTTATGGCTAGGATGAGGGCTAGTGTTTGTTGTAGGGTTAGGTCTAGAAATAGGGCTAGGGCTAATATCAGGTCTAGTGTTACAGTTAGGGGTAGATTTAGGGTTAGGTTTGTGTCTAGCTCTAGTGTAAGTGTTAGGCTTAGGGTAAGGGTCAGGATTAGACCTAGGTGTATTTTTAGGGTCAGGATCAGGTTTAAAGTTTGTTTTAGGTTAAGGTTTAGGGATAGGGCTCAATGAGCATTAAGGTTAGGCTTAGGGTAATGAATAGGGTTAGGTTTATGGTTCAGGATAGGATTAGGGTAATGGAAAGGTTTCTGGATAGCAATAGGTTTAGGCTTAGGCCTAGGGATAGCATTAGGATTACGATTATCTTAAGGATAAAGTATCGGGTTAGCGCTAGGGTTAGGGCTAATTTATGGTTAAGATTAGGGGTACAGTTAGGGTTAGGGTTTGGATTAGGGCTAGTAAACCTAGCTTAGGGTAGGTTAAGGTTAGATTTAGGGTAAAGGTTCGGTTTTGAGCTTGGTTAGTCCTAGGGCAAGGGTTAGGTTTAGTGTTAGGTCTAGGGTTAAGGTTATGGTTATGATCAGGGTTAGGTTTATGGTTAGGGATACGGTTATCATTACATTTAGCGTTAGAGTTAGGGTAATGGCTAGGGTTAGAGCTAGGGTTAGAGCTAGTGTTAAGGTTAGGATTAGGGCTAGGGTTAGGCTTATGGGTAGGGATAGGGCTAGGGTTATATTTAAGCTAAGGGTTAGGCTGTGAGCTAGGGTTAGGACTAGGGTGAGAATTAGGGTTAAGTTTAGAGCTAGGGTTAGGGTGAGGGTTATGGTTAGGGTAGGTTTAGGCCTCGAATTAGGGCTAGGTTTTGTGTTAGGTTTAGGCCTAGGGTTAGTACTATGGGTAATGTAATATTTAGGGTTTTAATACAGCTAAATGTAGGGTAAGGGTTATGGCTAGGTCTAGTGTTAACTTTAGATTTTGGTTTATTGTCAGGTTTAGAGCTTGGTTTAGTGTTAGTGTCAGGGTCAGTGTTCAGGTTACAGTTAGGATTAGGGTGAAAGCCAGAATTAGGACAAGGTTAGGTATAGGGGTAGGGTTAGTGTTTGGATTAGGTTAAGGGTTACTGTTAGGGATAGGACTAAATTTTTGTTTAAGTCTAGGGCTAGAGTTATCACTAGATTTAAGATTAGGTTTAGGTTTAGGGCTAGTGTTAGTGTTAGGTTTAGGCATAAGTTTACTAGTGGGGTTGGTTTCAGGGTTCAGTTTAGGTTAGGGTCAAGTTTAACATTTAATTAGTGTTAGGGTAAGAATAAGGGTGAAGTTTAGAGTTGGGGTTTGGATTAGGGTTAGAGGTAGAATGAGGGCTAGGGTTAGGACTAGTAATAGGGTTAGTGTTTGGTTTTGCCTAAGGATTAGGACGAGGACTAGGGTTAGCATTATGGATAGGGTTTGCCTTAGGTTAAGGAAAAGGGGTAGAGCTAGGGTTAGGGCTAAGTTTAGGGTTAGGTTTAGGGCTAGGATTAGGGTTAAGGTTAGGTTTAAATCTAGTGTTATGGCTTGGATTAGAGCTATTTTTGTGTTAGGGTTAGGGCTAGGGTTAGGGCTATGGCCAATGTAAGAACTAGAGTTATGATAAGGGTTAGTTTTATGGTTAGGGTTTGGGCTAGTAATGGTGTTAGCATTAGCTTTAGGGTTAGGGTGATATTTAGAACTAGGGTTAGTGTTTGGATAAGAGTCAGGTTCAGGTTTAGTTTTAGGCCTAGGACTCAAATTAGAGCTAGGGTTATGGCTAGTTATAGAGGTAGGGTTTGCTGTAAGGTAAGGTTTAGGGTTAGAGCAATGGCTCGGTTTTGTTTTAGGGCTAAGGTTAGAGTTAGGTCTAGTTTTGGGATTAGCAATAGTGTTAGGGCTAGGGTATGATGTGGTTAAGCTTAAGGTTAGGGTTAGATTTAGAGGTATGTTTAGACCTAGGGTTAGGGATATGGTTAGGGTTAGGGCTAAGGTTAGGGCTAGGGTTAGAAATAGAAATAGAGTTAGAGTGAGAGTTAGTCTTAGGGTTAGGGTTAGGGCTAGGGTTAGGGTTAGGGCTAAATTAGGGCTAGGATTAGCGTTTGGGTCAGTGTTAAGGTTAGGTCTACGGTTAGGGTTCGTGTTAGTGTTAAGTTTAGAGTTCGTTTTAGGGGAATTGATGGGGTTATTGCTAAGTTCGTGGCTAGGACAAGCTTTCAAATTCAGGATAGGGCTAGGGTGAGTGTTCCAGTTAGGATTAAGGCTAGGTTTAGTGCTAGGATGAGGGCTAGGGTTTGTGTTAGGGTTAGGGTTAGGATTAGGGCTAGGGGTAATGTCAGGTCTAGGGTTATGGTTAGGGATAGTGTGAGGGTTAGGTTTAGTGTAGGGGTCAGGTTTAGAGCTAGGTGTATGATTAGGCTGAGTCGGGTTATGGTTTGGCTTGGGTTAAGGTTTAGAGTTAGGGCTCGAATTAGCATTAGGTTTATGAACTGGCTTTACAATTAGAGCTAGTTTTATGGTTAAGGATCTGGTGAGGTTTAGGGTTAGAGCAATGGATAGGGTTAGGTTTAGAGTAATTTATTGATTAGTGTTAGAGATAGGATTAGGATTTGGCCTAAGGTTAGCATTTGGGTAAGGCTTGTGTTTAGGATAATGGATAGGTTTAGTGCTAGTGTTAGGGCTTGGGTTAAATTTAGGATTAGGGCTAGAGTTAGGGTTAGGCATAGGGTTAGTATTAGGGTTAGGTTTAGGGTAAGTGTTAGGGGTTGAACTAGGGTTAGGCTAAGGCGACGGTTAGGGTTAGAGTCAGGGCTATGTTTAGGGTTAGTGTTAGAGTTAGGGCTAGGATTAACATTAGGATCAGGGCTTGTTTTAGGTAATGGATAAAGTTAGATCTAAGATTTGGGCTATGGTTACAGTTAGGATTAGGGTTAGGGTTAGGGGTAGGGGTAGGGTTATGTTTAGGGTAAGGGTTAGAGTTTGAGCTAGGTTTAGGGTTAGGGTTAGATTTAGGGTTTGGGCTAGGGTTTTGGTTAGGTTTACGTTATGGCTACGATTAGGACTATGTTTTGTATGAGATTTATGGCTAGTGTTAGGGCTATGGGTAATTAAAGAGCCTGGTTTATGGTTATGGCTAGCTTTAGAGTTAGGGTTATGGATAGGTCTATAGTTAGGATTAGGTTGTTGGTTAGGATAAGGTTTAGAGCTAGGGTTTGTGTTAGGATAAGGTTCAGTGTTCAGGATAGCATTGGGGTTAGGGTTGGGGCCAGAATTAGAACTAGGTTTAGGTTAGGGGTAGGGTTAGACTTTGGGTTAGGTTAATGGTTAGTGTTAAAGCTAGGGTTAGGATTTTTTAGGGCTAGGGCTATAGTTATGTCTATATTTAGGATTAGGTTTAGGTCTAGTGCTAGTATTATGGATAGGTTAGGTATAGGTTTACTGGTAGGACTAGTGTTAGGGTTCAGTTTAGAGTCAGGGTCAGGCTTAGACCTAGGGTTAGTGTTAGGGTCAGAATAAGGGTCAGGGTTAGGCTTAGGCTTTGGGATAGTTTTAGGGATAGAATGAGGGCTAGGGTTAGGACTAGTAATAGGGTTAGGGCCTGGGTTAGGTTAAGGATTAGGGTTAGCATTAGGGTTAAGGTTTGGCTTAAGATAAGGTATAGGTTTAGAGCTAGGGTTAGGGATAGGGTTAGGGCACAGGTTAGAATTAAAGCTAGGTTTAGGGCTCAGATTATGGCTAGTTTTGTGTTAGGTTTAGGGCTAGGGTTAGACCAACAGCTAATATAAAAACTAGGGTTACATTTAGGGTTAAATTTTGGGTTATGGTTAGGGGTTAAATCTCTAGTGTTGTTAGGATTGGGTTTAAGGTCAGGGTGATATTTAGAGCTAGTGTTAGTGCTAAGTTAATAATCAGGGTCAGGGTTAGTTTTAGGGTTAGGGTTAGGACTCGAAATAATGCTAGGATTACTGTAAGTGTTCGTTTTAAAGTTAGGGTCATATTTAGAGCTAGGGTGTGTGTTAGGATGTGAGTCAGGGTTAGCATTAAGGTTAAGTTTAGGACTCAAATTAGGGCTAGGGTTAGGTCTAGGTGTAGTGCTAGGGTTTGGTGTAAGTTAAAGTTTAGTGTTAGGGCTATTTCTCAGTTTTGTTTTACTGCTAAGGAAAGGGTTAGAGCTAGTGTTTTGATTAGTGTTAGGGTTAGGGTTAGTGTTAAGGTTAGCTTTAGGCTTAGGTTTAGTGTTATATTTAGAATTAGGGTTAGATCTAGGGTCAGGACTAGGAATAAAACTAAGGCAAGGGTTATGGCTAGGGTTATGGCTAGGTTTAGGAATAGGGTTAGGTTTATGGTAAGGGATAGGGTTAGAACTAGGAATAGGTCTAGTGTGAAAGTTAGAGTTAGTCGTAGGGCTAGGGTTATGGTTAGTTTTAGAGATAGGCCTAAAATAGTGCTAGGATTAGGGCTAGGGTTAATGTTCAGCATAGGCCTAGCGTTAAGACTAGGGTTATGATTATGTTTAGGGTAAGGGATGTTGTTATAGCTAGGTTTAAAGGTAGGGTGAGGGTTAGAATTAGAGTTAGGGCTAGGGTTACGGTTAGGGTTATGATTAAGGCTAGGTTTAGGGCTAGGATGAGCACTAGGGTTTGTTGAAGGGTTAGGTCTAGAATTAGGGCTAGGGCTAATGTCAGGTCTAGTGTTACAGTTAGGAGCATATTTATGGTTAAGTTTGTGTCTAGTGTAAGTGTTAGGCTTAGGGTAAGGGTCAGGATTAGACCTAGGTGTATTTTTAGGGTCAGGATCAGGTTTAAGGTTTGTTTTAGGTTAAGGTTTAGGAATAGGGCTCAAATGAGCGTTAGATTTAGGCTTAGGGTAATGGATCGTGTTCGGTTTACGGTTCAGGGTAAGTTTAGGGTAATGAAGAAGTTTTGAGAAAGCAATGAAGAAAGGGTTAGACTTAGGGTTAGCATTAGGGTTAGGATTATCATAAGGATAATATATAGGGTTACAGGTAGTGTTAGGGCTAAGTTTATGGTTATGATTAGGGCTTGAATTAGGGTTAGAGTTTGTGTTAGAGCTAGTAACCCTAGCTTAGGGTAGGGTTAGGGTTAGGTTTAATGTAAAGGTTACGTTTTGAGCTAGGGTTAGTCCTAGGGTGAGGCTTAGGTTTAGTGTTAGGTGTAGGGTTAGGGTTTTCGATTTGGTCGAGGTTAGGTTTAGGGTTAGGGCTAGGGTTTTCATTAGGTTTAAGGTTAGGTTTAGAGTAATAGATTGGGTTAGATGTAAGGTTATGTTTAGAGTTAAGTTTCATTTTGGGGTTAATTTTAATTTTAGGACTGGGTTTACTGTTGGGTTTAGGGTAAGGGTTAGGGTTTGAGTTAGGATTAGGGCTAAAGCAATGGTTAGGTTTAGGGTTAGGTCTAGAGTTAGGTTTATGTTTTGTGTTTGGGTTTTGTTTAAGGTTAGGGCTAGGCTTATCATTACATTTAGCGTTACAGTTAGGGTAATGGATAGGTTTAGAGCTAGGGTTAGAGCTAGGGTTAAGTTTAGGATTAGGGCTCAGGTTAGGGTTATGGGTAGGGATAGTGCTATGGTTATGTTTAGGCTAAGGGTTAGGCCATGAGCTAGGGTTAGGATGAAGGAGAGGGTTAGGGTTAGGGGTGGTGCTAGGGATAGGGTGAGGGTTATGCTTAGGGTAGGTTTAGGCCTCAGATTATGGCTAGGTTTTGTGTTAGGTTTAGGCCTAGGGTTAGTGCTATTGGTAATGTAAGGTCTAGAGTTCTAATTATGGCTAGTTGTAGGGTAAGAGTTATGGCTAAGTCTAGTATTAAGTTTAGATTTTGGTTTATTTTGAGGTTTAGAGCTACATTTAGTGTTAGTGTAGGGTCAGTGTTCAGGTTGTAGTTAGGGTTAGTGTGAGAATTAGAACAAGGTTATGTATAGGGGTAAGGTTAGTGTTTGGATTCCTTTAAAGCTTATTGTTAGGGATAGGACTAAGTTTTTGTTTAGGTCTAGGGCTAGAGTTATCACAAGATTTACAATTACATTTAGGTCTTGGGCTAGTATTAAGGTTAGGTTTAGGTATGAGGTTACCTATAGGGCTAGTGTTAGGGTTCGGTTAAGGGTTAGGTTCAGATTTATACCTATAATTAGTGTTAGGGTCAGAATATGAGTGAAATTTAGAGTTTGATTTTGAGTTAGGGTTAGAGGTAGAATGAGTGCTAGGGTTAGGACTAGTAATAGGGTTAGTGTTTGATTTTGCCTAAGGATTAGGATTAGGACTAAGGCTATCATTATGGATAGGATTTGGCTTAGGGTAAGGGATAGGGTTAGAGCTAGGGTTAGGTCTATGTTTAGGGTTATGTTTAGGGGTAGGATTAGGGTTAGGGTTAGGGTTAAATCTAGTGTTAGGGCTTGGATTAGTGCTATTTTTGTGTTAGGGTTAGGGCTAGGGTTAGGGCTATGGCCAATGTAAGAACTAGAGTTACAATTAGGGTTAGTTTTAGGGTTAGAGTTTGGGCTAGGAATGGTGCTAGCATATGCCTAGGGTTAGGGTGATATTTAGAGCTTGGGTTAGTGTTTGGATAAGAGTCAGGGTTAGTTTTAGGCCTAGGACTCGAATTAGAGCTAGGGTTATGGCTAGTTATAGGGGTAGGGTTTGGTATAGGGTAAGGTTTAGGGTTAGAGCAATGGCTTGGTTTTGTTTTAGGGCTAGGGCTATGGTTAGGGCTAGTTTTAGGATTAGCAATAGTGTTAGGGCTAGTGGTATGGTGAGGTTTAGGCTTAAGTTTAGGATTATATTTAAAGTTATGTTTATATCTAGTGTTAGAGCTATGGCTATGGTTAGGGCTAAGATTAGGACTAGTGTGAGGGTTATGGTAATGGATAGGGTTAGAAATAGAAATAGGGCTAGGGTGATAGTTTGTCTTAGGGGAGGGTTAGAGGTAGCATTAGGGTTAGGGCTAAATTAAGGCTAGGATTAGTGTTTGGGTCAGTGTTAGGTTTAGGTCTCTGATTAGGACTAGGGTTAGTGTTAGTGTTAGTGTTAGGTTTAGAGTTACTTTTTGGGGAAGTGATGGGGTTATATCTAGATTCATGGCTAGGACGAGCTTTAAAATTTAGGATAGGGCTAGGGTGAAAATTTTGGACAGGATTAATGCTAGGTTTAGGGCTAGGATGAGGGCTAGGGTTTGTGTTAGGGTTAGGGCTAGGATTAGGGCTAGGAGTAATGTCAGGTCTATGGTTATGGTTAGGGATTCGGTTAGGGTTAGGTTTTTGGCTAGGTCTAGTGTAAGGGTTAGGTTTAATGTAGGGGTCAGGTTTACAGCTAGGTATATTATTAGGTGTAGAGTTGGGTTAGGGTTTGGTTTGGGTTAAGGTTTAGGGTTAGATCTCAAATTAGCATTAGGGTTAAGAAGTGGCTTTACAATTAGGGTTAGTTTTATGGTTAGAGTTAGGGTGAGTTTTAGGGTTAGAGAAATGGATAGGGTTAGGTTTAGGATTCAGATTAGGTTTAGAGTAATTTATAGGATTAGTGTTAGGGATAGGGTTAGGGTTTGGCCTAAGGTTAGCATTTGGGTTAGGCTTGTGTTTAGGATAATGATAGAGTTAGTGATAGTGTTAGGGCTTGCGTTAAGCTTAGGATTAGGGCTAGAATTAGGGTTAGGCATAGGGTTAGTGTTAGAGTTAAGGTTAGGTTTAGGGTAAGTATTAGGGATTGAGCTAGGGTTAGGGCTAAGGTGAGGTTTAGGGTTAGGATTATGGTTAGGCTGGGATTAGCATTAGATTCAGGGCTCTGTTTACATTAATGGATAAAGTTAGATCTAAGATTTGGGCTATGGATAAAATTAAGACTAGGTCTAGGTTTAGGTTTAGGGTTAGGGCTAGAGTTATGTTTAGGGTAAGTGTTAGAGGTTGAGCTAGGTTTAGAGCTAGGGCAAGTGTTAGGGTTAGATTTTGGGCTAGGGTTTTGATTAGGCTTATGCTTATGGCTAGTGTTAGGGCTAGGTTTTGTGTGAGATTTATGGCTAGTGTTAGGGCTATGGGTAAAGAAAAAATCTGGTTTATGATTATGGCTAGTTTTAGGGTTAGGGTTATGTATAAGTCTATAGGTAGGGTTAGGTTTTTGGTGAGGATAAGGTTTAGAGCTAGGGTTTGTGTTAGGATAAAGTTCAGTGTTTGGGATAGCATTGGGTTTAGGGTTAGTGCCAGAATTAGAACTAGAGTTAGGTCTAGGGGTAGGGTTAATCTTTACGATAGGTTAATGGTTATTGTTAGGGCTAGGGCTAGGATTTTTAGGGCTAGAATTATGTCTATATTTAGTATTAGGTTTAGGTCTAGTGCTAGTATTATGGATCGGTTAGGTATAGGTTTCCCAGTAGGACTAGTGTCAGGGTTCGGTTCAGAGTTAGGGTCAGGCTTAGACCTAGGGTTAGTGTTAGGGTCAAAATAAGGGTCACAGTTAGGCTTAGGCTTTGGGATAGGCGCCTGAGTTAGGACTAGTAATAGGGCTATGGTTTGGGGTAGGCTAAAGATTAGGGTAGAACTAGGGTAGCATTAGGATGAGGGTTTGGCTTAGGATAAGGGATAGGTTTAGAGCTAGGGTTAGGGTTTTGGTTAGGGTTAGGGCTAGGATTATATTTAGGGTTTGGGTTAAAGCTAGGGTTAGGAATCAGATTAGGGTTAGGTTTTGTGATAGGCTTAGGGCTATGGCTAATGTAAGAACTGGCTTTACAATTCGGGCTAGTTTTATGGTTAGGTTTGGGGCTAGGTCTACTGTTTGGGTTACGTTTAGGTTTAAGGTGATATTTAGAGGAAGGGTTAGTTTTAGGGTCAGAGTCAGGGTCAGTATTATTTGTAGGGATAGGGTTAGGACTAGGTGAAGCATTAGAATTTGGTTTAGGTTAAGGGTTAGTATTAGGGCTATAGCTTAGTTTTGTTTGAGGGCTGTGACTAGGGTTACGGCTAGTTTTCAAATTAGCATTAGGGTTACGGCTAGTGTTAGGGTGAGGCTTAGGTTTAGAGTTAGGGTTAGATTTATAGTTAGTGTTAGATTTAGATTTAGGGCTAGGGCTAAGTTTAGGGCTAGGTTTGGGCTAGGGTTAGGTCTAGGCTTTGGGTTATGGTAAGGGATAAGTTTAGAACTAGGGATAGGGATAGGGCAAGAATTAGAGATAGTCTTAGGGCTATGGATATGATTAGGTTTAGGGTTAGGCTAAACTAGGGCAAGGATTAGAGTTAGGGTTAGTATTAAGATTAGGCCTTGGTATAGGGCTAGGGTTAGGATTAGGGTTAGGGTATGGTATGATGTTATAGCAGGTTTTGGCCTAGAACAAGGGTAAATTTAGGGTTAGTTCTAGTGTTAGAATTAGGGTTAGGATTAAAGCTAGGTTTAGGGCAAGGATTAGGGCTATGGTTTTTGTTAGGGATAGGGCTAGCATTAGGACTAGGGCTAATGTCAGGTCTAGGGTTATGGTTAGGGATAGTTTTAGGGTTACATTTATGGCTAGGTATAGTGAAAGGTTTAGGTTGAGGGTTAGCTTTAGAGCTAGGGGTATCATTAGAGTCAGGGTCAGGGTTTGTTTAGGTTGAGGTTTAGGGTTAGGGCTCAAATTAGCTTTAGGGTTAGATTTAGGGTTAGGGTAATGGATATGGTTAGGTATAGGTTTCAGGTTAGGTTTAATGTAATAGATAGAGATAGGGTTATGGATAGGGTTAAGATTATCCTAGGGTTAGCATTAGAGAAAGAGTTAGGGTAAGCTAATGGATAGGATTAGAGCTAGAGTTAATGCTTGTGTTATGTTTAGAATTAAGGCTAGGTTTAGGGTTAGGGTTAGGGTTAAAGCTAGAGTTAGGGCTCAGATTAGGGTTAAATTTTAGATTACCTTAGGACTAGGGTTAGGGCTACAGCTAATGTAAAAAATAGGGTTACGATTAGGGCTAGTTTTATGACTAGGGCTAGGGCTAGGCCTAGTATTAGGGTTAAGTTAAGCTTTAGGGTGAAGATTTGAGATGGGGTTATTGTTAGGGTGAGAGTCAGGGTCAGTGTTAGTTTTAGGGTTAGGGATAACACTCACATTAGAGATAGGATTAAAGCTAGGTGTATGGTTAGGTTTTGTGTTAAGTTTAGGGCAAGAATTAGGACAAGGGCTAATGTCAGGTATAGGGTTACAGTTGGGTTAGGATTAGTGTTAGGGCTATGGCTCGATTTTGTTTTAGGTCTAGGGCTTGGGTTAGGGCTAGTTTTAGAATTAGCAATAGTGTTAGGGCTAGTGGTATGGTGAGGTTTAGGCTTAGGGTTAGGGTTAGATTTAGAGTTATGGTTAGATCTAGGGTTAGAGCTAGGGTTAGGGCTAAGGTTAGGGTTACTGTTAGGGTTATGGTAACAGATAAGGTTAGTACTAGAAATAGGTCTAGGTTGAGAGTTACAATTAGTTTTAGGACTAGGGTCTGAGTTAGGGTTACAATTAGCAATAAATTAGGGCTAGGATTAGAGCTATAGTTAGTGTTATGGTTAGGCCTAGGGTTACGGCTCGGGTTAGGGTTAGGGTTAGGGAAAGCAATGTGGTTATACCTAGGTTCAGAACTAAGGGGAGGGTTGAAATTAGGAATTGGGCTAGGGTTAGGGTTCAGGTTAGGATTAAGGCTAGGTTTAGGGCTAGGATGAGGGATCGGGTTTCTGTTAGGTTTAGGGCAAGAATTAGGTAGAGGGATAATGTCAGGTCTAGGGTTATGGTTAGGGATACTGTTAGGGTTAGTTTTATGGCTAATTCTAGTGTAAGGGTTAGGTTTAGGGTTAGGGTCAGGTTTTGATCTAGGTGTATTATTAGAGTCAGTGTCTTGTTTAGAGTTTGGTTTAGGTTATGGTTTAAGCTTTGGGCTCAAATTAGCATTAGGGTTAGGGTTAGGATTAGAGTAATTGATAGGTTTAGTTTTAGTGTTCAGGTTAGGTTTAGGTAATGGAAAGGGCTAGTGTTAGCAATAGGTTTAGAGTTAGGCCATGGTTAGCATTTGGGTTAGGCTTATATTTAGGGTAAAGGATAGGTGTAGGGCTAGGTTCATGGTTAGGATTATGGGAAGGCTTAGGGTTAGGGTTAGGCCTAGGGTTACTGTTAGGGTTAGGTTTAGGGTAAGTGTTAGGGTTTGAGCTATGGTTAGGGCTAGGGCAAGTGTTAGGGTTAGTGTCAGGTCTAGGTTTAGAATTAGTGTTAAGTTGAGGGCTAGGGTTAACATTAGGGTTAGGGTTATGTTTAGGGTAATGCATAGAGTTAGAGGTAGGGTTTGGCCTTGGTTATTGTTAGGATTAGGGCTAGGATTAGGGTTCGGGTTTGGGTTTGGGTTAGGGTTATGTTTTTGGTAAGGGTTAGTGTTTGAGCTAGGGTTAGGGCTAAGGCGAAAGTTAGTGTTAGGGTTACACTTAGGGCTAGGGTTAGGGCTAGGATTAGGGCTAAATTTTGTGTGATGTTTAGGGCTAGCGTTAAGGCAATGGGTAATGTAAGAGGTAGGGTTAGGAGTATGGTTAGGTCTAGGGTTAGGGTTATGGCTAGATTTTGTGTTAGCATAAATTTTAGAGCTAGGGTTTTTGTTAGGAAAAGGGTCTTTGTTTGTTTTAGGGTTAGGTTTATTGTTGGGGCCAGAATTAGGGCTAGTGTTATGTCTAGAGGTAGGGTTAGTGTTTGGGTTAGACTAAGGGTTATTGTTAGGGCTAGGGCTAGGTTTTTGTTTTGGGCTAGTGCTAGAGATATAGCTGGATTTAGGATTAGGCTTCTGTCTATGTCGAGTGTTAAGGTTAGGTTTAAGTATAGTGTTACCTGTTGGGCTAGTGTTAGCGTTTGGTTTAGGGTTAGGGTCAGGTTTTAACCTAGGGTTAGAGTCAGGGTCAGAATAACGGTCAGGGTTAGAGTTAGGGTATGGGTTTGGGTTAGTACTAGAATGAGAGCTAGGGTTAGGATTAGTATTAGAGTTATTGTTTGGGGTAGGCTAAGGATTAGGGTTAGGACTAACCCTAGGTTTGGCTAAGGGTAAGGGATAAGTTTACAGCTAGGATTAGGGCTAGTGTTAGGATTAGGGATAGGGCTAGGCTTAAGGTTAGGGTTAGGCTTAATGCTAGGTTTAGGTCTCATATTAGGGCTAGGTTTTCTGTTATTACAGGGCTATGGCTAATGTAAGAACTGGCATTACAACTAGGGCTAGTTTTAGGGTTAGAGTTAGGGCTAGGTGTAGTGTTCAGTTTAGGTTTAGGGTTAGGGTGATGTTTAGAGCTAGGGTTATTGATAGGGTTTGAGTCAGGGTCAGGGTAAATTCTAGAGTTAGGGTTAGAACTCGAATTAGGGCTAGGTTAGGGCTAGGTATAAGCTTAGGGTTTGGAATAGGTTAAGGATTAGTGTTAAGCCTATGACTTGGTTTAGTTTGAGAGCTAGGCCTAGGGTTAGGGCTAATTTTCCAATTAGCATTAGGATTAGGGCTAGTGTTAGGATGAGGTTTAGGCTTAAGTTTAGGGTTTGCTTTAGAGTTAGAGTTAGGTCTAGGTTTAGAGCTAGGGCAAATTTTGGGCTAATGTTGGGGCTAGGTTTAGGGCTAGGGTTTGGGTTATGGTAAGGGATTGGTTTAGAACTAGGGTTAGTGCTAGGGTGAGAGTAGGGGTAGGGTTAAGGTGAGGGTTAAATTAGTTCTAGGATTAGTGCTACGGTTAGTGTTAGGGATAGGCCTAGGTTTAGGGCTATTGTTAGGGTTAGGATTAGTGTAAGGTATGATGTTATAACTAGGTTTAGAGTGAGGGTCCAAATATGATTATGGTTAGATCTAGGGTTAGGGTTAGGATGAGGATTAAGCCTGGGTTTAGGGCTAGTATTAGGGCTAGGTTTAAGTCTAGGATTAGGGCTAGGTTTTGTGTTAGGGTTAGGGCTATGATTAGGGCTGGGGTAATTTCTGGTCTAGGTTTATATTTAGGGTTAGTTTTGGTTTAGGTTTATGGCTAGATCTAGGGTAAGGGTTAGGTTGAGGGTTAGGGTCAGGTTTAGATATAGGGTTATTATTAGGGTCACAGTCATGGTTAAGGTTTGAATTAGGTTAAGGTTTAGGGTCAAGGCTCTCATTAGCATTAGGATTAGGGTTAAGGCTAGGGTAATGTTTATGGTTATGTTTAGGGTTCAGGTTAGGTTTAGGGTAATGGATAAAGTTAGGGTTAGAGATAGGGTTAAGGTTATCCTAGGGTTAGCATTAGGTTTAGGGTTAAGGTTAGGGTAATGGATAATGTTAGAGCTGGAGTTAGGGCTAGGATTAAGGTTAGAATTAAGGCTAGGGTTAGGTTTAGGATTAGGGCAAGTTTCAGGGTTACAGTTAGTTTTAGGGTAATGGTTAGGGCTATGGATAGAGCTAGGATTAAAAAGAGGTATATGGCTTGGATAAGGGCTAGGTTTTGGGTTAGGGTATGGCTAGGATTAGGGCTAAGGTTAATGTAAGAACTAGAGTTATGATTAGGGCTACTTTTAGGGTTATGGTTTGGGCTATGTCTAGTTTTAGGGTTAGATATACTTTTAGGATGATGTTAGAGCTAGGGTTAGTGTTAGTGTCAGAGTCAGGGTCAAGGTTAGTTTTAGGGTAAGGGTAGGACTGCAATTAGGGCTAAAATTAGGCTAGGTATAGGGTTAGGTTTGGATTTAGGTTAAGGGTTAATGTTAATGCTATGGCTCGGATTTTTTTTTTGGGGGGGTTAGGACTAGGTTAGGGCTAGTTTTAGAATTAGCGTTAGTGTTAGGGCTAGTGGTAGTGTGAAGTTTAGGCTTAGGGTTAGGGTTAGCTTTAGAGTTATGGTTAGATCTAGGTTTAGGGCTAGGGCTAGTATTAGGGATAAAGTTAGGTAACTGTTAGGGTTATGGTAAGGGTTATGGTAAGGGATAGGGTTAGATCCAGGAATAGGGCTAGGGCGAGAGTTAGAGTTAGTCTTAGTGCTAGTGTTAGGGTTAGGGTTAGGGCCAAATTAGGGCTAGGATCAGGTAGTCTAGGATTAGTGTAAGGATTAAGTCTAGGGTTAGTGTTAGGGTTCAATTTATGGGAAGGATGGGGTAATAGCAAGGTTCAGAACTAGGGTGAGGGATAAAATTAGGGATAGGGATAGAGTTAGGGTTTGGGTTAGGATCAAGGCTAGGTTTAGGGTAGGATGAGGACTTGCATTTGTGTTAGGGTTATGGCAAGAATTAGGGCTAGGGCTAATATCAGGTCTAGGGTTATGGTTAGGGATACTTTTAGGGTAAGGTTTATGGCTAGGTCTAGTGTCAGAGTTAGGTTTAGGGTAAGGTTCAGGTTTAGACCTAGGGGTATTGTACTGGTAAGGGTCAGGCTTTGGGTTTGGATTAGGTTGACATTTAGTGTTAGGGCTCAAATTAGCTTTAGGTTTATAATTAGGGTTATGGTAATGAATAGGGTTAGGTTTAGGCTTCATGTTAGTTTTAGGGTTCAATTTAGGTTTAGGGTAATGGATAGGTTTAGAGTTAGGCCTAGGGTTAGCATTAGGTTTATAATTATCATTAGAGTAATGGATAGGTTTAGGATTAGGGCTAGAGTTAGGGTTAGTGTTAGGGTTTAGGCTAGGGTTAGGTTTAGGGTGTGGGTTAAGGTTTGAGCTAGGGTTAGTGCTAAGGCTAGGGTTAGGTTTAGGGTTAGGTCTAGGATTAGGGTTAGGGCTAGTGTTATCATTAGGGTAAGGGTAGTGGACAAGGTTAGATGTTGAGTTAGGGTTAGGTTTAGGTTTAGGACTAGGGTTACTGTTAGGTTTAGTGTACCTGTTAGGGTTTGAGCTAGGGTTAGCACTACGGTAGGGGTTAGGTTTATGGTTAGGTCTAGAGTTAGGTATTCAGTTTGGGTTGGAGTAGGTTTAGGGATACGGATAGGGTTAACATGAGGTTTATGTTAGAGTTAGGATAATGGGTGGGGTTACAGCTAGGGTTAAGGCTAGGGCTAAGTTTAGGATTAGGGATAGGTTTAGGGTTTGGGTTAGGGTTTGGGTTTAACCTAGGATTAGGTTAAGGGTAAGAGTCAGGGATTGAGTAAGTATTAGGCCTTGGTTGAGGCTTTGGGTGAGAATCAGGGCTAGGGATAGAGTTAGGGTTAGGGTTATGGCTAGGTGTAGTATTAGGTTTAGGGTTATGGTTAGGGAAATGGATAGAGTTTTAGCTAGGGTTTGGGCTATGGTTCCAGTTTGTATTAGGGCTAGGATGAGGGTTAGAGTTTGTCCTAGGGTTATATTTAGGTTAAGGGTTAGGGTTTGAGCTAGAGTTAGGGCTAATGCTAGGTTAAGCATTAGGTTCAGCATTAGGTTTAGTGATAGGATTATGGTAGGTTTAGGGTTAGGGTTATGGTTAGGGCTAGGCTTATCATTAGGGTTAGGATAAGGTTTAGGGTAATGGATATGTTTAGATGTAGGTTTAGGTTTAGGGTTAGAGTTAGATTTAGTTTTAGGGTTAGTGTGAAGGCTATGGTTATGTTTAGGTTTATTTTATGGGTTACGGTTTGAGATAGGGTTAGGGCTATGGCGAGTGGTAGGTTTAGGGTTAGGTGTAGGGTTAGTTTTCCAGTTAGGGTTAGGGTTAGGGTTACAGCTAGGGTTATCAATAGGGTTAGGTTTACATTTAGGGTAATGTGTAGGTTTAGAGCGAGTTTTAGGGATAGGCTTAAGTTTAGGGTTAGGGCTAGTGTTAGGATTAGAGTTAGGGATAGGTCTAAGTTTATATTTAGGGTAAGAGTTAGGCTCTGAGTAAGGTTTAGGACTAAGGCTAGTGTTAGGGGCAGGATTCGGGCTAAGGTTAGGGTTAGGCTTATGCTTAAGGATAGGTTTAAGCCTAGGATTCGCTCTAGGTTTTGTTTTTAGGTTAAGGCATAAGGTTAGGGCTATGGGTAAGAGCTAGGATTATGATTAGGGCTAGTTGTAGGGTTAGGATTAGAGCTAGGTTTAGTGTTAGGTTTAGGTTTTCAGTTACGGTCAGGTTTGGAGAAAGCTTAGTGTTAAATGCAGGGTCAGTGTTCAGGTTAGAATTAGAGTTAAGGTTAAAGCCAGAATTAGGACTAGGTTTATGTCTAGTGTAGGGTTAGTCTTTGTATTAAGTTAAGGGTTATTGTTAGGGCTAGTGCTAGGTTTTTGTTTATGTCTAGGGCTAGAGTCAATGCTAGATTTAGGATTAGGTATAGGTCTAGGGCTAGTGGTAAGGTCAGGTTTAGGTATAAGTTTACTGGTAGGGATAGTGTTAGTGTTTGGTGTTGGGTTAGGGTCAGATTTAGACCTATGGTTAGTGTTATGGTCAGAATAAGGGTCAGAGTTAGGGTAGGGTTTGAGATAGGGTGAGAGCTAGAATGAGGGCTAGCGTTAGGACTATTTATAGGGTTAGGGTTTTGATTAGCCTAACGATTAGGGATAGGTCTAGGGTTACCATTAGAGTTAGGGTTTTGCTTACAGTTAGGGATAGGGATAGAGCTAGTGTTAGGGGAAGGATTAGGGTAAGGGGAAGGTATGAAGTTACAGCTATGTTTAGGGTTAGGGTGAGGGTGAAATTAGTGTTAGGGATAGGGTTAAGTGTAAGTTTAGGATTAAAGCTAGTGTTAGGCCTAGGATTAGGTCTAGGGATTGTGTTAGGGTTAGGTTAGCATTAGTGCTAGGGCTAATATCAGTTATAGTGTTATGGTTATGGATAGTTTTGGGGATAGGTTTTTGGCTAGGTATAATATAAGGGTTAGGATGAGGGTTAGGGTCAGGTTTATAGTTAGGGGTATTATTATGATCAGGGTCAGAGTTAGGGTTTGGTTTAAGTTAAGATTTAAGATTAGAGTTCAAGTTAGCATTAGGGTTAAGGTTAGAGTTAGGGTAATGATATTGTTAGGTTTAGGGTTCAGGTTAGGTTTAGGGTAATGGATGGGTTAGGGTTAGGGAGAGTGCTAGGGTCAGGCTGAAAATTAGCATTAGGTTTAGGGTTAGGATTAGGGTAATGGATAGGGTTAGAGCTAGGGTTAGGGCTAGGGTTATGGTTAGAGTTAGGGATAGAGTTAGGGTTAGGTTTAGGTTTAGCCCTAAACCTAGCTCTAACCCTATCCCTTACTCTAAGCCAAACCCTAACCCAAATGCTAACCCTAGTCCTAACCCTAATCCTAAGCCTGACTTCAACTCTAACTATATTATTAGTCTTAACCCTAGCCCTCATTCTACTTCTAAACCTAACCCTGACCCTCATCTGACCCTAAAAGTAACCCTAGGTCTAAACCTGACCCTAAACCTAAATGAAAACCTATCATTAGACCTACAGGTAACCCTATACTTATGCCTAAGCATAACACTACACCTAGACCCAAAGCTAATCCTAAATATAACTCTAGCCCTAGACCTAAACAAAATCCTAGCACTAGCCCTAACATTAACCCTTAACCTAAACCGAACACTTACCCTATCCCTAGACCTAACCCTAGTCTTAATTCTGGCTCTATTCCTAAATGTAACCCTATTCCGAACACTGACCCTGATCCTAACATTTAAACTAGCTTTAAAACCTGACACTAACCTAAAACCTAGACCTAAAACTAGACCTAGCCATAACCCTAAACCTAAAACTAGCCCTAAACATAACCCTAACTTTTACATTACCTAAAGTCCTAACCCTAGCCCTAAACCTAACACAAAACCTAGAGCTAATCCTAGGCCTAAATTTAGCTCTAAGCATAAACCTAAGCCTAGACCTAACCCAAACCCCAACTCTAACCCTAACCCTCTCCTTTGACCTAACCCTAGCTCAAAGCCTAACCCTCACACTAAACATAACACTAGCCTTATCCTAAATCATAATCCAAATCCTCGCCCTAATCCTAAACTTAACCCTAGCCCGAACTTTAGCTTTAACCATATCCATTACACTAACCCTAATCCTAACCCTAATTAAAACCCTATCCCTAACACTAAACCTAACTCTAACCAGAATCTTGAACTTAGAACTAAACCTAAACCTAACCCTTGCACTAGCTCTAACCCTAGTTCAAACACTAACACTTATCTTAACCTAACCATAACCTTAACCCAACAATAACACTTACCCTAACTCTAACACCTACCCTAAATGAAAACCTATCCCTATCCCTAAACCTAACCCTAATCCTAGACTTAATCCCAACCATAACCTAGCCCTAAACCTAGCTCTAAAACTATCCATTACACTAAACATAACCCTAACCCTAATGCTAACCCTAACCCAATCACTGAAACCTAACCCATCCATTACCTTAAACCTTAACTAAAACCCAAAGTAAACCCTTCCATTACCTTAACTCTAAACCTAATCCTAATGCTCATTCGAGCCCTAACCCCTTAACATTAATGTAAACCAAAGGCTAACCCTGACCCTGACTGTGACACTAATAATAATTCTAGCTCTGAAGCTGACCTTTAACCTAAACCTAACCCTTATGTGAGAACTAGCCATAACCTAACCCCAAAACTATCCTTAATCATAACCCCAGACCTGATATTATCCCTAGCCCGAGTCCTAGCCCTCACCCTATCAGAATACCTACCCCTCATTCTAGCCCTAATTCTAGCCTTAATCCTAAACTTAATCATAACTCTAGGCCTAATCCTAAATCTAACCCTCACCCTAGACCTAAAACTAGCAATAACCCCACCCATTCCCATAAACTTAACCATAACCACAGTGCTAATCCTAACCCTAGCCCAACCACTAGGCTTAACCCTAACACTAACCCTAGTCCTAATCCTAGCCCTAATTTAGACCTAACCCTAACCCTCACCTTAAGCCTAATCCTAAGAATAATTCTAATTCTCACCCTAGACATATCCCTAGTTCTAACCATATTCCTTACCATAACCCTAAACCTAGCCCTAACCCTAGCATGAGCCCTAACCCTAGGTCAACCCTAACTCTAAATCTAACCCTAATCCTAAGCCTAAACTTCACTCCAACACTAGCCCTAATCCTGATGCTAATTGAAAATCTAGACTTAACCATAGCCCTAGCCCTAAAAAAAAATTGAGCCATAGCCCTAACCATAACCCTTAAACTAAACCAAGACCTAACCCTAAACCTAGCACTAACTTTAGCGCTAATTGGAGTCCTAAACCTAACACTAAAACTAACCCTGATGCTGACACTGATCCTAAATATAACCCTTGCTCTAAACATCATCCTAACCCTAACCCTAAAACTGGCACAAATTGTAACTCTAGTTCATATATTAGCCATAGCCCTAACCCTAGCCCTAACCAAACCCAAAACCTAGCCCTTATTTGAGACTTAACCCTAGTTTTAAACCTAACCCTAACCCCAAACCTAACCCTAAACCTACCCCCAACCCTAGCCAGAATCCTAACAATAACCCTAGCCTTATCACTAGCTCTAACCCTATCCATTACCCTAACCATAACCATAACCATAACCCTAATGGTAATCCTAGGCCCAACCCTAACCTTATCGCTAACCCTAACCTTATTCATTAACCTAAATGTAACCTGAACCCTAAACCTAACCCTATCATTAACCTAACCCCATCCCTAATGCTAATTTGAGCACTAATCCTAAACTTAACCTAAGCCAAACCCTAACTCTGTCCCTTCCTGTAATAATATGGCTACCTCAAAACCTGACCATACCCCTAATCCTAACCCTGACATTAGACCTAGCCATTAACCTAACCCTAAAACTATTCCTAATGTAACCATAGACCTGACATTTGCCCTAGCTGTAATCCTAGCCCTAACCTTAACACAAAGCATAAACCTAACCCTAACCCTAACCCTAGCCCTAATCCTATCCTTAACCCTAGCCCTAAACTTAGCTCTAACCCTATCAATTACTCTAAACATAGCTCTAATTCTAATGCTAACCCTTGGCTTAAATCTAACCCTATGCCTAACCATAACCCTATCCATTTTACTAAACTTAACCTGAACCCTAAACCTAACCCTATCATTGCCATAACACAAACCCTAATGCTAATTTGAGCCCTAACCCTAAACTCTAACCTAATCAAAACCCGAAACATGACCCTGACCCTAATAATACTCCTAGCTCTAAATATAACCCTTACCCTAAATCTAACACTTACACTAAACATAACCATAAACCTAACCCTAAAACTATCCCTAACCCTAACCCTAGAACTGGCATTTGCCCTAACACTAATCCTAGCCCTAACCAAAACACAAACCCTAGCCCTCATCCTAGCCCTTAACCTAGCGTTAATCATAACTCTAACAAAACCCTAGCCCTAATCCTAATTCTAACGTTCGTCCTAGCCCTAAACCTAGCTCTAACCCCATCATTTACACTAAACCTAACCCTAAGTCCAAAACTAACCCTAGGCCTAACCATAAACAAAAACCTAGTCATATTCCTAGCCCTAATTAAGCCCTATACCTAACCAAACCCTAAGCCTAGCCCTAAGACTAACTCTCACTCTTGCCCTAGCCCTATCCCTAGTTCTAACCCTATTTTTATCATAACCTTAATCCTACTATAAACCTAGAACTAATGCTAGCCATATCCTTAGCCCTAGACCTAACCCTAGATCTAATCCTAACTCTAAATCTAACTCTAAACCTAAGACTAAACCTAACCTTAACGCTAGTCCTAAACCGAATGCTAACCTTAAAACTAGTTCTAACCATAGCCCTAGCCCTAAAACAAAATTGAGCCATAGCACTAACTTTAAAACTTAACCTATACCAAAACCTAACCCTACACCTAGCCCTAAACCTAACCCTAATTCGAGTCCAAACCCTAACCCTAAAACTACCCCTGACTTTAATTTTGACGCTAAAACTATCCCTAGCTCTAAACATCACCCCAACATTAAACCTAACCCTAAAACTAGACCTAGTCCTAAACCCAATCTTATAACAAGCACAAATCATAACTCTACTACAAACATTGGCCATAACTCTAAACCTAGCCCTATCTCTAACCAAAACCTAGCCCTAATCCAAAACATAACCCTACATTTAACCCTAAAGCTAATCCTAACACTAGCCCTAACTCTACCCTAAATGTAGCCCTAAACCTAGGTCTAACCCTGTCACTTACTCTAAGCCAATCCTAACCCTAATGCAAACCCTAGGCCTAAACCTAATCCTATTACTAGTCCTAACCCTAGCCCTAATTCTACCTCTAACCATAACTCAAACCTGACACTTATTCTTACCCTAAAGTTAACCATAGGTCTAAACCGGACCCTAACCCTATACTGAACCCTAACACTAGCACTAGAAATAAACCTATTCCTAAACCTAACCCTAACACTAGGCCTAGTCCTAAACATAATCCTAAATCTAGACATATCTCTAGCCAAAGACCTAAACAAAAGCAAGCCCTAGCACTAATAATAAACCTTAACCTAACCCAAACACTAACCCTACCCCTAGACCTAACCCTAGTGATAATTCTGGCTTTAACCCTAAAGCTAACTCTAACCTGAACACTGATCCTGACCCTAACACTAATTCTAGCTCTACACATCACAATTACACTAACACGTGACCTAGCCATAATACAAACCCCAAAACTGTCCCTATCATAACCCTACTTCGTACATTATCTGCAACCCTAACACTAACCCTAACCTAACCCAAATTGGCCCTAATCTGAGCACTAAACCTAGCTTTAACCCTAACACTAAACCTAGCTGTAAGCCAACCCCTAACCCTTGCCCTATACCTAAATCTTATCCTATTTGTTACCTTAAGCCAAACCCTAAATATAATGCTAACCCCGGTCCTAACCCTAATTCATAACCTAACTCAAACCCTAACCCTATTACTAGTCCTAACCCTAGCCCTCATTCTAGCTCTAACAATAACCCAAACATTAATCCTAACCCTGAAACTTATATTGACCCTAACACTAACCATAGGTCTAAAACTGATGCTAACCCGAATCCGAACCCTAACATTAGCCCTACCGGTAATCCTATACATAAACCTAAACCTAACACTAATCCTAGACCTAAACCTAATCCTAAATCTAGCCATAACTCTAGCCCTAGACTGGAACAACAACCTTTCCCTAGCCCTAATAATCACCCTTAACATACCCAAACATTAACCCTACTTCTAGACCTAAACCTAGTCCTAAATCTGGCACTAACCCCAACACTCACTCTAACCTAAACACTGACCCTGACACTAACATAAACCTAGCTCCAAAGCTCACCCTAACTCAAAACCTAATCCTAACACTACACCTATCCATAACCCTAACACTAAAAATAGCCCTAATCATAACCCTAGCTCTTAAGTACCCATGGCCCTAACCCTAAGCCTAAACTAAAACAAAGCCTAGCCCTAATCCTAGGCCTAAACCTAGCCCTAAGTGTAAGGCTAAACTAACCCTAGCCCTAACCCAAACCTAACCCTCCCCCTAGAACTAACCCTAGCTCAAAGCCTAACCTTTACCCTAGCACCAATCCTAACCGTAACCCTAGCCCTAACCCTAGCTCTAAACTTATCCATTACCCTAACCATAATCCTAACCCTAATTCTAACCCTAGGCTTAACCCTAACCCTATCACAATCCCTAAACCTATCCATTACCCTAAAACTAACCCGTAAACTAATCCTAAGCCAATTCATTACCCTAATGCTAACTCTAACCCTAATGCTAATTAAAGCCCTAAACCTAAACCTTAACCTAAACTGAACCATAAGCCATACCCTGACCTTAATAATACATCTAGCTCTAAACTTGACCCTTACCCTAAATCTAACCCTTACACTAGACCTAACCATAAACATAACCCTAAATCTATCCCTAACTGTAAACCTAGATTTAACCCTAGACACTTACCCTAACACAAACCCTAGCTCTAAACCTTATCCTAACCAAAAAACTAACCCAAACATTAGACAAACCCTAAATCTACCCATAACCATAACTCTAGCTCTTACATTACCCATACACCTAACACTAGCCCTAAACTTCACATATAATCTAGCCCTAACCCTAGCCCTAAACTTAGACCTAAGCATAACCCTAAACCTATCCCTAGCACTAACCTTAACCCTAACACTGACCCTGGTCCTAATGCAACTCAAACTCTAATCCTTACCCTAAACATAACAATAGCCCTAACCCTCAACCTAACCCTAAACGTAGCCCTAATCCTAACTGTAACCATAGCACCAATCCTAGCACAAACTCTATCCATTACCTTAAACATAACCCTAACCCCAATGCTAACCCAAGCCATAACCCTAACCCTAACCCTAACCATAGCCCTGACTCTAACCCTAACCCTCACCCTAGCCCTAACCCTAGCTCAAATCCTAACACTTCTGCTAAAACTAACACTAACACTAACCTTAGGCCAATCTCTAAACCTAGCCAAAACCCTAAAGTTAACACAAGCCCTAACACTAGCACTAACACTATCCTTTACCCTAAAATTAACATAACCCAAATGCTAACCCTATACTGAACCCAAATCTTATCACTAGCACTGACCCTATCTATTACTTTAAACCTAACCTGAACCCTAAACCTCACACTATCCATTACTTTAACCCTAACCCTAATGCTAATTTGAGCCATAACACTAAACCTTATCCTAAACCAAACCCTAAACTGGACTCTGACCATAATAATACGTATAGTTCTAAACCTGACCTTTACCCTAAACCTAACTTTCCACTAGACCTAGCCATAAACCTAAAGTTAACACTATTCCTAACCATAAATCAAGACGTGACATTACCTCTAACCCTAACCCTAGCTCTAACCCTAACACAAAACCTAGCCCTCATCCTAGCCCTAAACCTAGCCTTAACCCTAACCTGAATACTCACCCTATTCCTATACCTAATTTTAACCCTCGCTCTAGCCCTGAACCTAGCCATAACATCATCTCTTCCCCTAAAATTAACCATAACCCTAACATAACACTAACAATAATTCTAGCCCTAACCATGGGCCTAACCCTAACACTAAACCTAATGCTAATCTAGCCTTCATTTATCCCTAACCCTAAGCAAACCCCTAACTCTAGCCCTAAGAATAACTCTCTCACCCTAGCCCCATTTCTATTTCTAAACCTGTCCATTACCATAACCCTAACATTAGCCCTAAACTTAGCCCTAAACCTAGATCTAACCATAACCCCAATTCTAACCCTAACCTTAAGCCTAAACCACACCCTACCACTAGCTGAACACTATCGCTAATCATAAAACTAACCCCAACCCTGGCCCTAGCCCTAAAACAAAATCGAGCCATTACCCTAACACTAAACCTAACCTAAACCAAACTCTAACCCTACAATTAGTCATAATCCTAGCTCAAGTTCGAGTCCTAAGACTAAAACTAACCCTTACCCTGACTCATATCCAAACACTAACCCTGGCTGTATATATCACCCTAACCACAGAGTAAATGCTAAGACGATTTATAGACCAAATCCTAACCATAAAACTAACCCTAATAATAACCCTAGTTCTTACATTAGCCATAGTCCTAACCCTAGCCCTAAGCCCAAAACAAATATAGGCCTAATCTGAGCTCTAAAACTAGATTTAAACCTAACCCTAACCCTAACCCTAACCCTAGCCCTAAACCTAACCCTAACCCTAGCTCTAAGCCTAGTTCTAACCCTATCCCTTATCTTAAGGCAAACCCTATCGATAATGCTAACCCTTGTCCTATTTGTTACCCTTAGCCTAAATCAAACACTAACCCTACTATTAGTCCAAACCCTAGCCCTCATTCTAGCTCCAAAACTAACCCAAAACCTAACCCTAACCTTCACCCTTATTCTGACCATAACACTAATTATAGGTCTAGACCTGACCCTTACCCTAAACTGAACTCTGAATCCAGCCCTACCAGTAAACTTTTACCTAAACTTAACCCGAACACTAGCTATAGACCTAAACCTAATCCTAAATCTAGCGATAACTCTAGCACGAGACCTAAACAAAAACTTAGTCCTAGCCCTAAAATAACCCTTAACCTAAACCAAACAATACCACTAACCCTAGACCTAAACCTACTCCTGATGCTGGCTTTTACCCTAACTCTAATCTGAACACTGACTCTGACACTAACACTAAACCTAGCTCTAAAACTGAATCTAAACCAAAATCTAAACCTAACACTAGACCTAGCCATATCCCTAAACCTAAAACTAGACCTAATTAGAACCCTGGATCTTACATTATCCATAGCACTAACTCTAGATCTAAACCCAACACAAAACCTAGCCCTAATCCAAGACCTAAACCTACTGTTAGCATATCCCTAACCGTAAACTTGTCTAACCCTCACCTTAGACATAAGCATAGCTCAAAGCCTAACATTTGGCCTAAACATAACCCTAGCCTTATCCCTAACAATAACCCTAACCCTAGCCCTAACCCTAACCCTAACCCTAACTCTATACATTACCCTTACGATAACCCTATTCCTAATGCTAACCCTAGGGCTAACCCTAACCCTATTGCAAACCCTAAATCTCTCCATTACCCTAAACCTACCCTGAACTCTAATCCTAACCTTATCCATTACCCTAAATATAACTCTAACCCTAATGCTCATTTGAGCCCTATCCCTAAATCTTAACTTAATATAAACTGTAACCCTGACCCTGAACCTAAAAATACCACTAGCTCTAAAACTGACCCTTACCCTAAACTTAACACTTACACTAGACTAAGACATAGACATAATCCTAAATCTACTCCTAACAGTAACACTAGACCTGACATTATCCCCAGCCCTAATTCTAGACCTAACCCTACAACAAACCCTAGGCCTCATCCTAGCCCTAAACCTAGCCTTAATCATAACCCTAACCCTAACCCTAGCCCTAATCCTAATTATAACCCTCACTCTACATCTAAACCTAGCTATAACATATTCCTTTCCCTAAACAACCCTAAACCTAGCCCTAATGCTAGGCCTAAGGTGAACACTAACCCTAGTTCTAATCCTTGTCCTGATTTAGCCCTATAACTAAAACTAACCATAACTCTAGCCCTAAGACTAACTCTAACTCTTGCCCTAGCCTTATCCCTAGTTCTATCCCTATCATTTACCATAACCATAAACCTAGCCCTAACCCTTGCCCTATCCTTAGACCTAGCCCTAAACCTAGATCTAACCCTAACTCCAAGTCTTAACATAACTCCAAATTTTAACCTAAACCTAAGCCTAAGCCTAACACAAACACTAGCCCTAACCCTAATGATAATCATAACTACCCATAACCCTAAACCTAGGAATAAAACAAAACTGAGCAATAAGGGCTGAGGATGTGGGTCAAGTGGTAGTGCATTCGCCGGCATGTCCGGGGTGCTGGGTTTGATCCTCAGCAACAATAAAAATAAAATTTTAAAAAAAGATATTGTGTCCACCAAAAACTAAAAAAAAATAAAAAAAATATTTAAAAATTCTCTCTCTCTCTCTCTCTCTCTCTCTCTCTCTCTCTCTCTCTCTAAAAAAAAAAAAAAAAAAAACTGAGCAATAATCCTAACCTTAAACCTTATCTTAAACCAAATCCTAACACTACACCTAGACCTAACACTAGCACTAATTCGAGTCCTAACCATAACCTTAAACTAAACTTGATCCCAAATCGTATTCTAACACCCTGGTCTAAACACCACCCTAAACTTAAACCAAACCCTAACAGTAAACCTAGCCTTAATTCAAGTCATAACCCTAACCTTACAACTAACCCTGACTATCCATGAAAACGGTATACTTTTCCGTCTTCTAAGATCTTCTTCTATTTTATTGTATAAATGTTTTATTGTATAAATGTTTCACCTCTTTTGTTAGGTTGATTCCCAAGTATTTTTTTAGCATATTGTGAATGAGCCCTAAACCGAACTTTAATCCTAACCCTAACCTTAACCCTAATCCTAGCACTAAGAATAACCATAACCTTAGCTCTAACCCTAGCTCTAACCCTATCCATTACCCTAACCATAATAATAACCCTAATGCTAACCCTAGGCCTAAACCGTACCATATCCCTAATCCTATCCCTATCCATTACCCTAAACCTAACTTGAAACCTAAACCTAACTATATCATTACCCTAATCCTAACCCTATGCTAATTCAAGCCCTAAATGTAAACCTTAACCTATCCCAAACACAATCACTACCCTGACCCCATCAATACCCTTACCTATAAACCTGACCCTAACCCTAAACCTAACCCTTACAGTACATCTAACCTAACCCTAAAACTATCTTTAACTGTAAAGCTGGACCTGAAATTGACTAGCCCTAACCTAGCCCTAAACCTATCCTTAATCCTAACCCAAACCATAACCTGAGGTTTAACCCTAATTCTAACCCTTGCCCTAGCTATAACCCCATCCCTTACACTAAACATAACCATAACCCTAAACCTAACCATAATCTGAAACCTAACCATAACCCTTGCCTTAAACCTAGGTCTAACACTAACACTAAGCCTAGGACTAACTCTAATTTAGTCCTATCTTAACCCTAATCCTAGCATAAAGACTAACTCTAACTCATGCCCTAGCCATATCCCTAGTTCTATCCTTAGACCTAGCCCCAAAATGGATCTAAACCTAACTCTAAATTTAAACCTAATTCTGAATTTAACCATAACCATAATCCTATACCAAATTCTAACACTAGCCCTAACAAAAATGCTAATCCTAAAACTTTCCTTAACCCTAGACCTACCCATAAATCAAAACCAAGCCATATCCCTAACCCTAACCCTTAACCTAAACCAAACCATAAACCTACACCTAGCTCTAACCCTAACTCTAAAAATAATCCTGACCTTGACGCTGATCCTAACATTAATCCTAGCTCTAAACATCACCCTAACCTTAAATTAACCCTAACATTTGACCTAGCCTTAACCCTAACCCTAAAATTAGTCCTAATCATAACCATAGTTCATACATTAGTCGTTGTTATAACCCTAGCCCTAACCCTAACACAAATCATACCCCTATTCTAGTCCTAACCCAAGCTTAAACCCTAATCTTTTTTTAAAAAATTTTTTATTGTTGGCTGTTCAAAACATTACATAGTTTTTGATATATCATATTTCACACTTTGATTCAAGTGGGTTATGAGCTCCCATTTTTACCCCGTATACAGATTGCAGAATCACATCAGTTACACATCCATTGATTTACATATTGCCATACTAGTGTCTGTTGTATTCTGCTGCCTTTCCTATCCTCTACTATCCCCCCTCCCCTCCCCTCCCCTCCCCTCTTCTCTCTCTGCCCCCTCTACTGACATTCATTTGTCCCCCTTGTATTATTTTTCCCTTTCCCCTCACTTCCTCTTGTATGTACTTTTGTATAACTCTGAGGGTCTCCTTCCATTTCCATGCAATTTCCCTTCTCTCTCCCTTTCCCTCCCACCTCTCATCCCTGTTTAATGTTAATTTTCTTCTCATGCTCTTCGACCCTACTCTGTTCTTAGTTACTCTCCTTATATCAAATAAGACATTTGGCATTTGTTTTTTAGGGATTGGCTAGCTTCACTTAGCATAATCTGCTCTAAATCAAATCCTAACACTAGCCCTACTGGAAACCCTATACCTATACCTAAACACTAGGTCTAGACCCAAAACTAATCCTAAACATAGCTATAATTCTAGACCTAGACCTAAATAAAATCCTAGCTCTAGCCCTAACAGTAACCCTTAACCTAAACTAAACACTTACCCTACCCATAGACCTAACACTAGTCCTAATTCTGGCTCTAGCCCTAACCCTAATCCTATCCGGAACACTGAACCTAATCTTAACATTAACCTATCACTAAACCTGACCTTAACCCCAAACCTAATCCTAACACTAGACCTAGCCATAACCCTAACCATAATACTAGTCCTAAACATAACCCTAGCCCTAAACCAATTTTAACCCAATCTTAACCCTAACAGTAGCCCTAACCCTAACCATAGTCCTAATACTAGCCCTAAACCTAACACTAGCCCTAACACAAAACCTAGCCATAATCCTAGGCCTAAGCTTAGCCCTAAGCATAACCCCAACCCTAACCCTAGCCCTAACACTAACCTTTGCCTTAGATCTAACCCTAGTTCAAAACCAAACCCTTACCCTAAACATTACCCTAGCCCTATCCTAAACCATAACCCTAACACTAGCTCTTATCCTAACCTAAATTCTAGCTCAAACTTTAGTTCTAAACCTGTCAATTACCCTAACCCTAACCCTAACCCTAATTATAACCCTATCCCTAACTCTAAACCTAACCCTAATCATAAATATATCCCAAGATCTAACCATAAACCTAAACCTCACCATAGCCCTAACCCTAGCAGAAACATTAAGCCTTACATTAAACCTAATCCTAAAAATAGCCCTAATCTATACCCTAACCCTAACCCTAAATCTAACATTATCCATTACCCTAAACCTAAACCTAACTGTAATGAAAACTCTAGCCATAACCCAAACCCTAAACTAAACTTTAATCATAAACATATCCCTAGACATAAATGTAAACCTAAACCTCACCCTAGCCCTAACCCTAGCTCAAACATTAACACTTACCCTAACCTAACCATAACCCTATCCCTAAGCCTAACACTTACCATAAACCAAACCTTAGCACTATCCCTAAACCTAACTCTAATCCTAGACTTAATCCAAACAATAACCTAGCCTTTACCCTAGCTCTAAATCTATCCATTATACTAAACATAATCCTATCCAAATGCTAACCTTAACCCTATTGCTAAACCTAACCCATCCATTACCCTAAACCTTAACTAAAACCTAAACCTAACCCTACCCATTACCTAACACTAAGCCTAAACCTAGCACTAATTTAAGCCCTGACCTAAACTTTGACCTTAACCAAATGCTAATGCTGACCCTAACCCTAATAATACACCTGACTGTAAACCTGACCCTTACCCTAAATATAGACCTAGCCTTAGTTCTAGCCCTGAACCTAACAGAAACCCTAGCCCTAAACATAGCCTTAATCCTAACCTAAACATTAACCCTACCACTAATTCTAATTCCAACCCTCATCCTAGCCCTAAATCTAGCTATAACCCCACCTATTCCCCTTAACTTAATCCTAACCCCAATGCTAATCCTAAACCTAGCCTTACTCCTAGGCCTATCCCTAACACTAACCCTACCTAATCCTAGCCCTAATTTAGCTATAACCCTAACCCTAACAATAAGACTAGTCCTAAATCTAAATCTAACTCTCGTCCTAGCCATTTACCTAGTTCTAGCCCTATCCCTTACTGTAACACTAACCCTAGCCCTAACCTTAACCCTGGATTTAAACCTAACTCTAAATCTAACCCTAATTATAAGACTAAACCTCACCCTAACACTAGCCCTAACCCTAACACTAATTCAAAATCTAGCCCTAACCCTAGTCCTAGCCCTAAAACAAAACTGAGCCATAGCCCTAACCCTAACCCTGACACATAGAAGTCAAGATGAACTGGAACCTTAAACACAAACTCTTCCTGACAGCGAACCTTGAACTGAGAGGGTCCAACCTGGGAAACCTGGTAATGCTAGGTTAAAAAATGAATCCTGAATGGTAACAAAGAAGTTTGAACAACACTAACTCTAACACGGATATTAGTTCTAAACCTAGCCCTAACCCTAATCCTAAAACTAAGCCTTTCCTGTTTATAGAGCTTGATCATAAAAGTCCCAAACTTGGGGTGCCTTACTAGGCAAGGTAACAGATGAATCCTGCCCAGTATCAAAAATTCTGACCAATAATTGGGGAAGGTGTTTCAGTACATGCCTATTTCCCGTTTTCTCCTAAAGTGCTCTTGGATAAATTGTTTTTTCATGCTTCATCTTAAGGTACTTTCACAAGGAAGAAACCAGAGCATGCCCACAGCAAGTGATTGAGTGTGTGAAGTTTCATGCAGCTAGCACCAACCCTGTTTGATTGCCAGCTCCATTTCCATTCACACCTACAGGCCATAATGTAGTGAAAACTAAAAATTCAAACTGTTCCTGACACTGAACCATTGAACCTTGAAGGCCCAAAACTTAGGAAGCCTACTAAGAATGGTCAAAGATGAATCCTGTACAGTATCAAAGTAATCTAACCAAAAAAATCAAAGCTCTTTCAGTATATATGTATTTTGCTTGCTCCTAAAGCACTCAGAGATAAAGCTGTTTCTTTCTACTTCAGCTTAGGGATACTTCACAGAAAAAAAAATCAGAGAATGTTCACTGAGAACTGATTGAGTGTGTGAAGTTTCAAGCAGCTAGCAAACCCCCTGTTTGAATTCCAGCTTCATTTCCATTCACCCCTATAAGGCAAAAAGAAGAGAAACATGAAAATTGAAACTGTTCCTGAGAGAAAAAAAAAAAAAAAAAAAAAACTTTTACGTAGGAGGCCCAAACATTTGGAGTATAGTCAAAATAGGAAAAAGTGAATCTTGCCCAGTATCATAGAAATTTTTTTAAAAACTAACTCTAACCATAACACCTGGTCTAAACCCTGGTCAAAATGAAGGAAACCTTAAAATACAAACTGTTCCTGACAGCAAACCATTGAAGGGATAAGGCCCAAACCTGGGGAAAATAGTAAGGCTAGGTAAAAGACGAATTTTGCCAAGTATCAAATGAATTTGAACAAAACTCACTCTAACTCTAACACTAGATCTAACCCAACCCCAAACTAATTCTAACCTGTTTAGAGTACCTATGATCATAGAAGTCCCAAATTTGGGAAGCCTAGCGGCACAACTCAACAGATAAATCTTGTGCAGTATCAAAGAAATTTGATGAAAAATTGGGGAAGGTATTTCATTACATTCATATTTCCCTGTTTTTTTTTTCTTAAAGTACTTGTGGATAAATTGTTTTTCATGCTTCAGCTTAAGGTACTTTCACAAAGAAAAACCAAAGAGTGCCCACAGAGAGCTGTTTGAGTGTGTGAAGTTTCATGTAGCTAGCACCAATGATGTTTGATTTCCAGCTCCATTGCCATTCACACCTATAAGCCATAATGAAGTGAAATCTAAAAATTCAAACTGTTCCTGACACTGAACCATTGAAGATTGAAGGCCCAAACTTGGGGAGCCCACGAAGGCTAGGTCAAGAATGAATCCTGTACAGTATCTAATTACTTCAACCACAAAAATTTGAAGTTCTTTCAGTACATGGGTATTCTGCTTTCTCCTAAAGCAGTCAGAGATAAAGTGTTCCTTTCTACTTCATCTAATGGCTATTTCCACGGCAAACACCAGATTATTCTCACTAAAAATTGATGGAGCGTGCACAGTTTCAAGCAGCTAGTCCAAACCCTGTTCAATTTCCAGCTTGATTTCCATTCACCCGTATAGGGCAAAAGGAAGAGAAACATGAAAATTGAAACTGTTCCTGAAAGAAAACCCTTTATGTAGGAGGCTCAAACATTTGGAGTATAGTCAAAATAGGAAAAAGATGAATCCTGCACAGTATCATAGAAATTTGAAAATAAAACTAACTCTTACCTTAACACTAGGTCTAATCCTAGTTAAGACTAATCCTAACACTAATCTTAACCTGTTTAGAGTCCCTTTGATCCTAGAAGTCTCACATTGGGGAACCAAGTTGGGTAGGCTAACAGATGAATCTTTCACAATATCAAAGAAATCTGACCAAATAATTGGGGAGTTACTTCAGTAAATGCTTATTTCCCTGTTTTATCCTAAAGTGCTCTCACATAAAGTTGCTTTGCATGCTTCAGCTTAGGGCTACTTTTACAAGGAAAAAAACAGAGAATGCCCATAGAAAACTGATTGAGTGTGTGAGGTTTGAAGTAGCTAGAACCAACCCTGTTGGATTTCCAGCGACATTTCTATTCATGCATAGGTCAAAATGAAATGAAAACTTAAAATACAAACTGGTCAGGAGAGCAAACCCTTGAGCCAAGAGGCCCAAACCTAGAGAATATAGTAAGGTTAGGTAAAAGTGAATCCTGACCAGTATCAAAGAAATTTAAACAAAACTAAATCTAACAAAACACTAGCTGTAACCCTAGCCCTAATCTAATACTAAATCTACCCTAACCTGTTTAGAGAACCATTGATCATAGTAGTCCCCAAATAAAGGAGCCCAGTGGGGCAAGCTAAAAGATGAATCCTGTGCAGTATCAAAGAAATCTGACCAAATAATTGGGGGAGGTATTTCAGTACATGCATATTTCCCTGTTTTCTCCTAATGTGCTCTTGGATAAATTTTTTTTTTCATGATTCAGTTTAAGGTACTTTCACAAGGAACAAACAGAGAGTGCCCACAGAGAGCTGATTGAATGTGTGAAGTTTCAAGCAGCTAGCACTAACTCTGTTTGATTTCCAGCTCAATTTTCATTCACATCTATAGGTCATAATAAAGTGAAACCTAAAAATTCAAACTGTTCCTGACAGTGAACTGGCAAACCTTGAAAACCCACACTTGGGGATACTACTAAGATTAGGAAAAGGATGAATCCTGTACAATATCAAAGTAATCCATGCAAAAAATTGAAATTTGCTCCTAAAGTTCTCACAGATAAAGCTGTTTCTTTTTAATTCAGCTTTGGGCTACTACCACAAGAAACAAATGAGAGAATGTGCTCTGAGAACTGATTGAGTGTGTGAAGTTTCAAGCAGCTAGCACAAACCCTGTTTGAGTCCAGCTCCATTTCCTTTCACCCCTATAGGGCAAAATGAAGTGAAACATGAAAATTAAAACTGCTCCTGAGAGCAAACCTTTTTACCTAGGAGGCCCAAACATGGGGAACATACTAAGAATAGGAAAAAGATAAATCCTGCCCAGTATCCAAAACGTTGAAAAAAAGTAACTATAACCCTAACACTAGTTCTAACACTTGCCCTAACTCTAACCTAAACCTAAGCCTAAACTGTTAAGAGAACCTTTGATCAAAGTTTTAAACTTGGGGAGACTAGTGGGCAAGCCTACAGATGAATCCTGCACAGTTTCAAAGAAATCTGACCAAATAATTGGGGGAGGTATTTCAGTACATGCATACTGCCCTGTTTTCTCCTAAAGTGCTCTTGGATAAAGTTCTTTTGTTTTGCATGCTTCAGCTTATGGCTACTTTAAGACGGATGAAACCACAGATGCCCACAGACACCTGACTGAGTATGTGAAGTTTCAACCAGCTAGCACCAACCCTCTGATTTCCAGCTCCATTTTCATTTACCCATATAGGTCAAAATGAAGTGAGAAATTAAAAACAAACTATTCCCAACAGCGAACTATTGAACAGAGAAGGCCCAAAACTGGGGCACATAGTAAGGCTAGGTAAAAGATAAATATTCCCAGTATCAAACAAATTTGAACAAAACAAACTCTAACCCTAACACTATCTCTAAGCTAGCCCTAACCCTAACTGTAATACTAACACTCACCTGTTTAGAGAACCATTGATCCTAGAAGTGCCAACCTTGGGGAGCCAAGTGGAGCAAGCTAAAAGATGAATACTGTGCAGTATCAAAGAAATCTGACCAAATTTTTTAAGAGTTATTTCAGTACATACATATTTGTCTGTTTTCTCTTTAAGGGCTCTAGGATACAGTTGCTTTTCCATGCTTCATCTTTGGCCTACCTTCAAAAGAAAGAAACCAGAGAGTGCCCACTGAGAACTGATTGTGTGAAGTTTCAAGCACCTCCTGTCAACCCTGTTTGATTTCCAGCTCAATTTTCATTCACATCAATAAGCCATGATGAAGGGAAACCTTAAAATACAAACTGTTCCTGACAGTGAACCATTGAACCAAGAATGCCCAAACCTGTAGAACATAGTAAGGCTAAGTAAAAGATGAATCCTGCCCAGTATCATAGAATTTGAAAAAAAAATAGGGCCCCATGAGTGCTCTCAGCACAGATGGAAGGCTCAGCTATGCAGTTCCTCTGGATGTAGACAGCAGTCTCAGCCGCACAGGAGCTCTCTGTGCAGATTGAAGGCAGCACAGAACACAGAGGCTTTGCTTGCGGGTCACCAGACTGAGGTCTGGACCCAGCACATGGTCACTCCAGAACCATCCACTTCACAAAACACTATACATGGTTAATAGATGGAATCTATCTTGCAAAACCTTACTTGCCATCTATCAGTGGGCATGGCTAGCAGCTCGGTTCTGTAGCTTATCAGGTACCTGGTTTCCAACTCCCCCACCTCCAGCTGTGATAACTCAAGATTTTTCTCACAAGCTTTTTTTTTTTTTTTTTTTTGGGGGGGGGGTAGCTATCAATGTGGAACAGCAACTGTACAGGCACCTGGTTTCCAATTCAGAGACTAAGAGTAGGGAGGCTCTAGGTAGAAGCTCAAGCCCTCTCACCCTGGCTACGTCCACCACCCTGAGCACAGTGACTCAAGCTAGGAATCAACAACTCCACCTACTGCAAGAAAAGAAAACAGAGTTCTGAGAGAATATTTTTCCTTTCTTACTTTTCTTTTCTTGCTCTTCTCATTCATTCTCCTCTACCCTTTCCCCTCGGGTCCTCACAATAACAACATATGTGAAACGAAGAACTTTCCATGAAATTGGACTTTAAGAACTGAATCACTAGAATAGTATAATATAGAGGAATTGCATAGGCCCCACCTCACCACCCCTTTATTTGCTATTATTTTCTTTCTCCGTCTCTTTCTTTCTTTCCTTGTTATTTTTTCTTCTGTTTTCTTTCTCCCTCTATCCCACTTTCAGCCTCCTAAATTTACTATTTATACATAGACTAATTTTATGAATACAGATAAGGAGTTTGAATTTATACCTTCTTCCATAAATTCCCCCTGTATATTCATTAGAGTTCTCCTCCAAAGTTGCTAAGTTAGATTAATCACATACCCTCACTCCTTTCCCCCTTAACATAGCATCCTACCCCTGACCCTGAGTTCCCTATACACCACCAGAAATGGTATTCCTTTTATGAAACTAATAACTATATCCTAAATAAAAATTGAAGCCAATATCTGTAGACATAGATTCTAAATATAAATATATTTATAATGGTTAGGCTTAGGCTTCGGTTAGGGTTTTATTTAGAGTTAGGTTTTGATCTATGGCTAGGGCTAGGGCTAAGGATAGGGCAAGGGTTAGGACTAGGGTTTGGTTTAGGTTTAAAGTTATGGTAAGAAATAGGTTTAGAACTAGTGATAGGGCTAGTATGAGAGTTAGAGTTCGTCTTAGGGCTAGGGTTAGGTTTAGGGTTAGGGATAGGGCTAAATTAGGGCTAGTGTTAGTGTTAGGTTTAGGCCTTTGGTTAGGGTTAGAGTTAGGGTTATATTTAGGGTAAGATATTGAGTTATAGCTAGTTTGAGGGCTAGGGCAAGGGTTAGTATTAGGGTTAGGGCTAGGGTTAGTTTTAGGGTAATGATTAAAGCTAGGTTTAGGGATAGAATGAGGGCTAATGTTTGTGTTAGGGTTAGGGCTAGTATTAGGGCTATGGCTAATGTCAGGTCTAGGGTTTCAGTTAGGGATATATTTAGTGTTAGATTTATGGCTTGGTCCAGTTTAGGGGTTAAGTTTATTCTAAGGGTCAGTTTTAGAGCTAGGGTTATTATTAGGGTCAGGATCAAGGTGAGGGTTTGGGTTAGGTTAGGGTTTAGTTTTAAGGCTTGAATTATCATTAGGTTTAGGGTTAAGGTAATGAAAGTGTTAGGTTTAGGGTTTAGGTGTGGTTTAGTGTAATGGATAGGGTAAGGGTTAGGCCTAGGGTTAGCATAATGGTTGGGTTATCATTAGGGTAATGGATAGGGTTAGACCTAAGATTAGGGGTAGGCTTATGTATAGGATTAGGGCTTTTGTTTGGGTTAGGGTTAGGTTTACATTTAGTATTAAAGCTAGGTTTAGGGGCTGAGGATGTGGCTCAAGAAGTAGGGTGCTCACCTGGAATGCTCGGGGCGCTGGGTTTGATCCTCAGCACCACATACCAATAAAATAAAGATGTTGTGTCCACCGAAAACTAAAAAATAAATATTAAAAAAAACTAAGTTTAGAACTCGGATTAAGTCTAGGTTTTGGGTTAGGCTAGTGTTAAGGCTACGGCTAACGTACAAAGTAGTGTTATGATTAGAGCTAGTGATAGGGACAGGGTTAGGGCTAAATCTAGTGTTGGGGTTAAGTTTACAGTTACAATGATGTTTAGAGCTAGGTTTAATGTTAGGGTCAGAATCAGGGTCCGGATTAGTTTTCAGGTTAGGGTTAGGATAGAATTAGAGATAGGATTAGGGCTAGGTATAGGGTTAGGGTTTGGTTTAGGTTAAGTGTTAGGGTTAGGGTTATGATTAGGTCTTGTTTTAGGACTAGGAGTAGAGTTAGTTTTAGTTTAGGATTAATGTTAGGATTAGGGCTAGTGTTAGTGTGAAGTTTAGGCTTAGGTTTAGGGTTAGATTTAGAGTTAGGTTTACATCTAGGCTTTGAACTAGAGCTAAGGATAGGGTTAAGGTTAGGGCTAAGTTGAGGGCTAGGTTTAGGATGATGGTAAGGGACATCATTAGAATTAGTTATAAATAGGCAAAGGGCGAGAGTTTTGAGTTAGTCTTAGGGCTAGGGTTAGGGTTGGTTTAGGTATAGGGCTAAATTACTGCTGGGATTAGGACTAGGGTTAGTGTTAGTGTTAGACCTAGGTTTAGGGCTAGGATTAGTGTTAGTGTTAGGTTTAGGGTTAGGGTTGGGTTAAGGGATGGGATTATAGCTACTTTTAGGACTAGGGTGAGGATTAGAATTAGGGTTATGGTTAGGGTTAGGTTTATGATTAAGGTGAGGTTTATGGCTAGGATGTGGGATAATGTTTGTGTTAGGATTAGGACTAGGATTAGAGCTAGGGCTAATTTCAGGTCTAGGGTTACAGTTCTAGAAAGTTTTAGTGTTAGGTTTATAGCTAAGTCTATTGTAAGGGTCAGGTTTCTTGTTAGGGTCAGGTTCAGAGCTATGGGTATTTTTAGGGTCAGGGTCAGTTTTAGGGTTTTTATTAGATTAAGGTTTAGGTTTAAGGCTAGAGTTACATTACTGTTAGGGATAGGTTAATGATAGTTTTAGGTTTAGAGTTCAGGTTATGTGTAGGGTATTGTATAGGGTTAGGGTTAGGGATAGGATTATGGTTCGGCCTAGTGTTAGGGTTATCATTAGGGTAATGGATAGGGTTAGAGCTCGTGATAGGGCTAGTGTTATGCTTTGGATTAGGTCTAGGGTTAGGCTTAGGTTTAGGGTTAGGGCTAAGGTTATGGTTATGGTTAGATTTAGGGTTAAACTAGGGTAGGGCTTGGGTTAAGGCTAGGTTTTGCAATAGGTTAGGGCTATGGCAAATGTAAGAACTTTGTTACCATTAGGGCTAGTTTTAGGATTAATGTTAGAGCTAAGTATAGTTTTAAGGTTAGGTTTAGGGTTAGGGTGATGTTTAGAGCTAGGGTTAGTGTTAGTGTCAGGGTCAGTGTTCAATTTAGGGTTATAGTTAAAGTGAAAGCCAGAATTAGGACTAGGGTTAAGTCTAGGGGAAGGGTTAGTGTTTGGCTTTAGGCTAAGGGTTATTGTTACAGCTAGGTCTAGGTTTTTCTTTAGATCTAGGGCTAGAGTTATAAATAGATTAGTATTAGGTTTAGGTCTAGGGCTAGTGTTAGGGTTAGGTTTAGGTATAAGGTTACCATAGGGTTAGAGTTAGGGTTTGGTTTAGAGTTAGGTTCAGGTTTAGACCTATGATTAGTGTTAGGGTCAGAATAAGGGTCAGGGATAGGGTTAGGGTTTGGGTTATGGTTAGAGCTAGAATGAGGACTAGAGATAGGACTACTAATAGGGTTAGGGTTTGGGTTAGGTTAAGGATTAGGATTAGGATTAGCATTAGGTTTAGGGTTTGACACAGGGTAAGGGATAGGGTTAGAGCTGGGATTAGGGCTAGGGTTAGGGTTAAAGCTAGGTTTAGTGCTTGGATTAGGGCTAGTCTTTGTGTTAGCATTATGGCTAAGGTTAGATCAATGGCTAATGTAAGAACTAGGGTTTTGAGGTTAGTTTTAGGGTTATGGTTAGGGGTTAAACCTCTAGTGTTAGAATTAGGTTTAAGGTTAGGGTGAAATTTAGAGCTAATGTTAGTTTTAGGTTAATAGTCAGGGTCAGGATTAGTTTTAGGGTTAGGTTTAGGACTCGAATTAAGGGTTCAATTTAAGATTAGGGTGGTGTTTAGAGCTAGGATGAGTGTTAGGATATGAGTCAGAGTTAGGGTTAGTATTAAGGTTAATATTAGGACTCGAATTGGGCTAGGGTTAGGTCTAGGTGTAGTGTTAATATTTGTTTTAAGTTAAGGTTTAGGGTTAGGGCTATTGCTCAGTTTAGTTTAGTGCATGGGTTAGGTTTAGGGCTAGTTTTATGATTAGCATTAGGGATAGGGCTAGTGTTAATGTTAGGCTTAGGCTTAGGTTTAGGGTTAGGGTTAGATTCAGAGTTAGGGTTAGATCTAGGGTTAGGACTAGAAATAAGGATTAGGCGATGGTTATGGCTAGGTTTAGGGCTAGGGTTAGGGCTAGGGTTAGGATTAAATAATGGATAGGATTATAAGTAGGGATAGGGCTAGTGTGAGAGTTAGAGTTACACTTAGGGCTAGGGTTAGGGTTATAGTTAGGAATAGGGTTAAAATTGGGCTAGGATTAGGGTGAGGGTTAGTGTTCACCTTAGGCCTAGCATTAGGGTTAGGCTTAGGGTTAAGTTTAGGGTAAGGAATGGCATTATAGCTAGGTTTAGAGATAGGGTGAGGGTTAGAATTAGGGTTAAGGCTATGGTTAGGGTTAGGGTTATGATTAAGGCTAGGTTTGGGGCTAGGATGAGGGCTATGGTTCATTTTAGGGTTAGGGGTAGGATTAGGGCTAGGGCTAATATCAGATCTAGGGTTATAGTTAAGGAGAGTTTTATGGTTAGGTTTATGGCTACATGTAATGTAAGGATTAGGTTTAGGGTTAGGGTCAGGTTTAGAGCTAGGAGTATTATTAAGGTTAGAAGATGGGTTAGAAGATGGGATAGGTTAAGGTTTAAAGTTAGGGCTCAAATTAGTGTTATGGTTAGTGTTAGTGTAATGATAGGGTGAGGTTTAGGGTTTAGGTTTGGTTTAGAATAATGCATAGGTTTAGGATTAGGGATAGGGTTAGGTTTAGGCCTAGGGTTATGGTTACAGCAATGGGTAGGGTTAGAGGTAGGGTTAGGGCTAGGGTTATGGTTTTGGTTAGGGTGAGGGTTAGGATTAGGGTTAGGGTTAAAAATCGGGTTAGGGCTTGGATTAGGGCTAGTTTTGGGGTTAAGTTAGTGCCAGGGTTAGGGGTAAGGCTTATGTAAGTACCAGGGTTATAATTAGTGTTAAATTTATGGTTAGGGTTAGTGGTAGGTCTAGTGTTAGGTTTAGGGTTATGGTTAGTATTATGATCAGAGTCAGGGTCAGTGTTAGTTCTAGTTTTCAGCTTAAAACAAGAATTAGAGCTAAAGTTAGGTTTAGGGTTAGGGTTTGGTTTAGGTTAAGGGTTAGGGTTAGGGCTATGGCTCGGTTTTGTTTTAGGGCTAGTGTTAAAGTTAGATTTAGAATTAGGGTTAGGGTTAGGGTTAGGCTTAGGGTTAGTGTTTGATTTAGAGTTAAAATTAGATCTAGGTTAGGGCTAGAGCTAATGATAGGGTAGGGTTAGGGTTAGGGTTAGGGTTATGCTTAAGGCTTGATTTAGGTGTAGGATTAGCTCTAGGTTTCATGTTAGGTTTAGGCCTAGGGTTAAGGCTATGGGTAGTGTAAGAACTAGGGTTATGTTGAGGGCTAATTTTAGGGTTAGGGTTATGGCTAGGTCTAGTGTTAGGTTTACATTTTCCGGTAGGGTCAGATTTAGAGATAGGTTTACTCTAAAGGCAGGGTCATTGTTTGGGTTAGAGTTAGAGTTAGGGTTACAGCCATAATTAGAACTAGGTTTAGGTCTAGGGGTAGGGTTAGTGTTTGAGTTAGGTTAAAAATTATTGTTAGGGCTAGGGCTAGGTTTATGTTTAGGTCTAGGGCTAGAGTTAAGGCTAGATTTAGGGGTTGGTTTAGGTCTAGGACTAGTGTTAGGCTTTGGTCTAGGTTTAGGGTCAGTTTAAGACCTAGGGGTTAGTGTTAGGATCAGATTGAGGGTCAGGGTTGGCATTAGGGTTTGAGATAAGGTTAGACCTAGAATGAGGGCTAGGGTTAAGATTATTAATAGGATTAGGGTTTTGGTTAGCCTAAAGATTAGAGATAGGCCTAGGGTTACCATTAGGGTTAGGGTTTTTCTTAGGTTAAGGGATAGACTTAGAGCTAGGGTTAATGCTAGAGTTAGGGTTAGGGTCAGGGTTAACTATAGGTTTATAGCTCGGATTAGGAGTAGTTTTTGTGTTAGGGTTAGGGCTAGATTTGGGCATTGGCTAATGTAAGAGCCAGGGTTACAATTAGAATTAGCTTTAGGGTTAGGGTTAGGGGTAGGTCTAGTGTTAGGTTTAGGTTTAAGTTTAGGGTAATATTTAGAGCTAGGGTTATTGTTAGGATATGAGTCAGCATCAGGATTAGTTTTAGGGTTAGGGATAGAACTCAAATAAGGGCTAGTGTTACTTTTAGTGTTCGGTTTAAGGTGAGGGCTGTGTTTAGAGCTAGGGTGATTGTTAGGATGTCAGTCAGGGTCAGGGTTAGCTTTAAGGTTAGGGTTATGACTTGAATTAGGGCTAGGGTTACTCTTAGGGATTGGTTTAAGTTTAGGGTGGTCTTTAGAGCTAGGGTCAGTGTTAGCATGTGAGTCAGGGTCAGGGTAAGTTTTAAGGTTAGGGTTAGGACTCGAATTAGGGCTGGGGTTACATCTAGGTGTAGTGTTAGGGTTGGTTTAAGTTAAGATTTAAGGTTAGGGCTGTTTCTCAGTTTTGTTTTAGTCCTAGGTTTAGGGTTTGGGCTAGTTATAACATTAGCATTAGGGTTAGAGCTAGTGTTAGTGTTAGCCTTAGGCTTTGGGTTAGGGTTCGATTTGGATTTAGCGTTAGATCTAGGATTAGGGCTAGGTCTAACTATAGGGCAAGAGATAGGGCTAGGGTTATGATTATGGTAACCGAAAGGGTTAGAACTAGGGTTAGGGCTAGGGTGAGAGTTAGAGTTAGTCTTAGGCCTAGGGTTTTGATTAGTTTTAGGGATAGGGCTAAGTTAGGGCTAGGGTTAGTGTTCAGGTTTATGGTTTGGGTTAGGGTTTCAGTTAGGGTTAGGGATACGGATATCATTATTGTTAGGGTTAGAGTTAGGGTAATGGCTAGGGTTCGAGTTAGTGTTAGGTCTAGGGATAAGGTTAGGATTAGGGCTACATTTAGTGTTATGTTTTGGGATAGTACTAGGATTATGTTTAGGCTAAGTTTTAGGCTTTGAGCTAGGGTTAGGACTAAGGTGAGGGTTAGGGTTAGGGTTAGGACTTGGGTTAGGGTTAGGGTGAGGGTTATGCTTAGGTTAGGTTTAGGCCTCAATTATGGTTAAGTTTTGTGTTAGGTTTAGGCCTAGGGTTAGTGCTATGTGTAATGTAAGACCTAGGGTTCTGATTAGTGCTACATTTGGGTTTAAGGTTATGGCTAGGTCTAGTGTTTGGTTTTGGGTTAGGGTCAGGTTTAGAGCTAGGTTTAATGTTAGTGTCAGGGCCAGTATTCAGGTTAAAGTTAGGGTTAGGGTGAAAGCCAGAATAGAACTAGGGTTAGGTCTGTGGTAGTTTTAGTGTTTGGTTTAGGTTAAGGTTATTGTTAGGGCTAGGACTAAGATTTTTTTAGGTCAAGGGCTAGAGTAATAGCTAAATTTAGGATTAGGTTTAGGTCTAGGACTAGTGTTAGGTTTAGGACTAGTGTTAGGTTTAGGTTTAGGTACAAGGTTACAGGTAGGGCTAGTTTCAGTTTCGGTTTAGGGTCAGGTTTAGACCTATAATTAGTGTTAGGGTCAGAATAAGGGTGAAGGTTAGGGTGAGGTTTTGGGTTAGGGCTAGAGCTAGAATGAGGGCTATTATTAGGACTAGTATTAGGGTTATTGTTTGGGTTTGGCTAAAGATTAGGATTAGGACTAGAGTTAGCAGTATGAATAGGGTTTGGCTTAGGGTAATGGATTGGATTACGGCTAGGATTAGGGTTAGGTTTAGGGCTATTTTTAGGGTTAGGGTTAGGGTTAAATCCAGTGTTAGGGCTTGGATTAGGGCTATTTTGTGTTGGAGTTAGGACTAGAGTTTGACTAGGCCAACTAAGATCTAGGGTTACGATGAGGGTTAGTTTTAGGGTTAGAGTTTCAGATAGGTCTAGTGTTAGCATTAGTTTTAGGGTTAGGGAGATATTCAGAACTGGGTTTGTGTTTGGATATGAGTCAGTGTGAGGGTTAGATTTAGGCCTATGACTCGAATTAGAGATCAGATTATGACTAGTTAGGGTTAGATTTTGGTTTAGGTTAAGGTTTAGGGTTAGACAATGGCTCGGTTTTGTTTTAGGGCTAGGGCTTTGATTAGGGCTAGTTTGTAGATGAGCAATAGTGTTAGAGCTAGTGGTAATATGAGGTTTAGGCTAAAGATTAGGGTAGATTTAGAGTTATGGTTAGATCTAGGGTTAGGGCTATGGCTAGGGTTAGGGCTCAGGTTAGGGCTATTGTGAGGGTTATGGTAATGAATAGGGTTATAAGTATAAATAGGGCTATGGTGTGAGTTAGAGTTAGTCATAGGGCTAGGGTTAGGGGTAGGATTAAGGTTAGGGTTCAAATAGGGCTAGGATTAGTGCTATGAAAAGTGTTAGGGTTAGGCCTATCGTTAGGGCTAGGTTTAGGGTTAGTTTTAGGGGAACAGATGGGGTTATATAGCTAGGTTCACTGCTAGGACGAGGTTTATAATTAGGGATTTGGCAAGGGGGAGGGCTTGGGTTAGGATTAAGTCTAGATTTAGGGCTAAAATGAGGGCTAGGGTTTGTGTTAGGGTTAGGGCTAGGATTAGGGTTAGGGCTAATGTCAGGTCTAGGGTTATGGTTAGGGATACTGTTAGGGATAGGTTAATGTCTAGGTCTAGTGTAAGGGTTAGGTTTAGGGTAGGGGTCAGGTATAGAGCTAGGTAAATATTAGGGTCAGAGTCTGGGTTAAGGTTTGGTTTGTGTTAAGGTTTAAGGTTAGGGCTCAAATTAGCATTAGGGTTAGGGTTAGGGTTAGAGTAATGGATAGAGTTAGGTTTACAGTTCAGGTTAGGTTTTGAGTAATGTATAGGGTTAGTGTTAGGGATAGGGTTAAGGTTAGGCCTAGGGTTAGGATTTGGTTTAGGCTTATACTTAGAGTAATGGATAGGTTTAGTGCTAGTGTTAGGGCTTAGGTTAAGGTTAGGATTAGGGCTAGGGTTGGGTTACTCTTAGGCTTTGTGTTAGGGTTAGGTTTAGGGTAAGTGTTAGGGTTTGAGCTAGGGTTAGGGCTAGGGCGAGGATTAGGATTAGAATCAGGGCTAGGGTTAGGGTTAGGGTTAGGGCTAGGGTTAGCATTAGTGTTAGGGTTATGTTTAAGGTAATGGACAAAATTAGAGCTAGGATTTGGGCTATGGTTACAGTTAGCATTAAGGATATGGTTAGGGTTAGGGTGAGGGTTAGAGCTAGGGTTATGTTTAGGGTAAGGGTTAGAGTTTGAGCTAGGTTAGGGCAAGGGCAAGCCTTAGGTTTAGGGTTTGGGGTAGGATTAGGGTTAGGGTTATGCTTAGGTCTAGGTTTAGGGCATGTATTAGGGCTAGGTTTTGTGTGAGGTTAATGGCTAATATTAGAGCTATGGGAAATGTGAGAACTAGGGTTATGGTTATGGCTAGTTTTTTGGGTTAGGGTTATAGATTTGACTAGTGTTAGGTTTCAGTTTTGAGTTAGGATAAGGTTTAGAGCTAGGGTTTGTGTTAAGGTAAGCATCAGTGTTCAGGTTAGCATTGGATTTATATTTAGGACCAGAATTAGAACTAGGGTTAGGTCTAGGGGTAGGTTTAGTCTTTGTGTTAGGTTAATGGTTATTTTAGGGCTAGGGCTAGGTTTTTGTTTAGGACTAGGGCTATAGTTATGGCTATATTTAGGATTAAGTTTAGGTCTAGTGCTAGTGTTACCATTAAGTTTAGGTATAGGTTTACTGGTAGGGCTAGTGTTAGGGTTCGGTTTAGTGTTAAGGTCAGGCTTTCACCTAGGGTTAGTGTTAGGGTCAGAATACGGGTAAGGGTTAGGCTTAGGCTTCGGGTTAGGGTTAGAGATAGAATGAGGCCTACGGTTAGGACTAGTAATAGAGTTAGTGTTTGGGGTAAGCTAAGGATTAGTGTTAGAACTAGGGTAGCATTATGGTGAGAGTTTGGCTTAGGGTAAGGAATAGGTTTAGAGCTAGGGATTCGGTTAGTATTAGGGTTAGGGTTAGGGTTACAGCTAGGGTTGAGGTCAGATTAGAGCTAGGTTTTGATTTAGGGTTAGGGCTACGGCTAATGCAAGAACTAGCTTTACAGTTAGAGATAGTTTTAGGTTTCGGATTAGGGCTAGTCTAATATTTTGGTTAAGTTTAGGGTTAGGGTGATGTTTAGAGGTAGTTTTAGGGTCAGAGTCATGGTCAGTATTAGTTTTAGGGATAGGGTTAGGACTAGGTGTAGCCTTAGGATTTGGTTTAAGTTAAGGGTTAGGATTAGGGCTATAGCTCAGTTTTGTTTGTGGGCTTTGGCTAGGGTTAGGGCTAGTTTTCAAATTAGAATTAGGGTTAGGGCTAGTGTTAGGGTGAGGTTTAGGTTTAGAGTTAGGGTTAGATTTAGAGTTAGGGTTATTTCTAGGTTTAGGACTAGGGCTAGGGTTAGGACTAAGGTTAGGGCTAGTGTTAGGGTTAGGCAATAGATAAGGTTGGTGCTAGAAATAGGTCTAGGACTAGAGTTAGGGTTAGTTTTAGGGCTAGGGTTAGAGTTAGGGTTAAAGTTATCAATAAATTAGGCCTAGAATTAGAGCTATGGTTAGTGTTAGGATTAGGGCTAGGGTTAGGGCTAGGGTTAGTGTTAGTGATAGTGTTTTGGTTATGGTTAGGGTTAGGGGAAAGGATGTGGTTATACCCAGGTTCAGAACTAGGGTGAGGGTTGAAATGAGGGTTTGGGCTAGGGTTAGGGTTAGGGTTAGGATTAAGGCTAGTTTTAGGACTGGGCTGAGGGCTCGGGTTTGTGTTAGGTTTAAGGCAAGAATTAGGGAGGGTGCTAATGTCAGGTCTAGGGTTACAGTTAGGGATACAGTTAGTGTTAGTTTTATGGCTAGATCTAGTTTAAGGGTTATGTTTAGGGCAAGGGTCAGATTTAGAGCTGGGTGTGTTATTAGAGTCATTGTCTTGTTCAGAGTTTGGATTAGGCTTTGGTTTAGTTTTAGTACTCAAATTAGCATTAGGATTAGGGTTAAGGTTTGGGTTAGGGTTAGAGTAATTGATAGGGTTAGGTTTAGGGTTCACATTAGTTTTAGGTAATGAATAAGGTTAGTGTTAGTGGTAGGTTTAGGGTTAAGCCTAAATGGATAGGGTTAGAATAGGTTTAGGACTAGGGTTAGTGTTAGGTTTAGCGTAAGTGTTAGGGTTTGAGCTAGGATGAGGACTACAGCAAGGGTTAGGTTTATGGTTAGGTCTAGGGTTAGGTTTACAGTTAGGGTTAGAGTAGGTTTAGGGTTAGGGCTAGTGTTATCATGATGTCTATAGTTAGGGTTAGGGTAATGGGTGGGGTTAGAGCTATGTTTAAGCTATGTTTGGGTTAGGCTTATGTTTAGGGTAATGGATATGTTAGGTCTAGGATTATGGTTAGGATTAGGGTTAGGGTTAGGCCTAGGTTTAGTGTTATGGTAAGGTTTTTTGGGTAAGGATTATGGTTTGAGCTATGGTTAGGGCTAGGGCCACAGTTAGGGTTAGTGTCAGGTCTAGGTTTAGTATTAAGGTTAAGTTTAGGGCTAGGGTTAGCATTAGGGTTAGGGTTATGTTTAGGGTAATGGATAGGTTTATAGCTAGAGTTTGGGCTAAGATTATGGTGAGGATTAAGTCTAGGGTTAGGTTTAGTGTTAGGGCTAGTTTTAGGGTTACAGTTAGATTTAGTTTAATGGTTAGGGCTAGGTTTGGGTTTAGGGTTATAACGAGGTGTAAGGCTCATTTTAGAGCTAGATTTTGGGTTAGGTTAGCGCTAGGATTCTGGCTACAGCCAATGTAAGAACTACAGTTATGATTAGGGCTACTTTTAGGTTAGGGTTAGGGCTGCTTCTAGTTTTAGGGTTAGGTATACTTCTAGGTGATGTTAGAGCTAGGGTTGGTGTAAGGTCAGAGTCAGGCTCAAAGTTAGTTTTAGGGTTAAGTTAGGACTGGAATTAGGGCTACGTTTAGGACTAGGTGTAGGGTTTGGTTTTGGTTTAGGTTAAAGGTTAAGGTTAGGGCTATGGCCCAGTTTTGTTTTGGGGATTGAACTAGATTAGGGCTAGTTTTAGGATTAGTGTTAGTGTTAGGGGTAGTGTTAGTGTGGGGTTTAGGCTTAGGGTTAGGGTTGGACTTATAGTTATGGTTAGTTCTAGGGTTAGGGCTAGGGCTAGTGTTAGGGCAAGTGTTAGGGTTTTGGTAAGGGATAGGGTTAGATCTAGGAATAGGGCTAGGGCGAGAGTTAGAGTTAGTCTTAGTGCTAGTGGTAGGGTTAGGGCTAAATTAGGTCTAGGATTAGTGGAAGGGTTAAGTCTAGAGTTAGAGTTAGGGTTAGATTTGGGGGAAGGGATGGGGTTATAGCAAGGTTCAGAACTAGGGCGAGGGTTGAAATTAGGGATAGGGCTAGAGTTAGGGTTTAGGTTATGATCAAGGCTAGGTTTAGGGCTAGGATGAGGGCTAGCGTTTGTGTTAGGGTTATGGCAAGAACTAGGGCTAGGGCTAATATCAGGTCTAGGGTTATAGTTAGGGATAGTTTGGGGGTAAGATTTATGGCTAGGTCTAGTGTCAGAGTTAGGTTTAGGGTGAGGTTCAAGTTGAGAGCTGGGGTTATTATAATAGTCAGAGTCAGGTATTGGGTTTGTGTTAGGTTGAGGTTTAGGGTTATGGCTCAAATTAGCATTAGGTTTGAGTTAGACTTAGGGTAATGGATAAGGCTAGGTTTAGGCTTCAGGTTAGGTTTTGAGCTCAGATTAGGTTTAGAGTAATGGATAAGGTTATTGTTAGGCCTAGGGTTAGCATTAGGTTTATGGTTATTATTAGGGTAAGGATAGAGTTAGAGCTAGATTTAGGGCTAGGGTTATGTTTCTTATTAGGGTTAGAGTTAGGGTTAGGGTTAGGGTTAAGGTTAAAGCTAGGGTTAGGGCTAAGAATAGGTTTAAGTTTAGGATTAGGTCTAGGTTAGGATTAGGGTTATCATTAGGGTTAAGGTAATGGACAGGTTTAGATGTCAGATTAGGGTTAGGGTTAGGTTTAGGTTTAGGACTAGGGTTAGCATTAAGTTTAGCATAATTGTTAGAGTTTGAGCTAGGTTTGGGACTACAGCAAGGGCTAGGTTTATGGTTAGGTCTAGGTTAGATTTACAGTTAGGGTTAGAGTAAGTTTAGGGTTAGGGCTAGTGTTATCATGATGTTTATGGTTAGGGTTAGGGTAATGGGTGGGGTTAGAGCTAAGGTTAATTCTAGTTTTAAGTTTAAGATTGGGGTTAGGGTTAGGATTACTCTTATTATTTTCTTACAGTTAGGTTAAGGGTAAGGGTCAGGGATAGAATAAGTTTTAGGGCTAGGTTGAGGCTTCAGGTTAGAATCAGGGCTAGGGATAAAGTTAGGGTTAGAGTTAGGGTTAGGGCTAGGTTTAGCATTAGGTTTAAGGTTATTGTTTGGGTAATGGATAGAGTTAGAGCTAGGGTTTGGGCTATGGTTATGGTTAGGATTAGGGCTAGGATTGGGGTTAGGGTTTGGGCTAGGGTTATGTTTAGGGTAAGGACTAGGTTTTGAGCTAGTGTTAGTGCGAGGGCTAGGTCGAGGATTAGGTTCAGCCTTAGGTCTAGGGACAGGATTATGGTAGGTTTAGGGTTAGGGTTAAGGTTAGGGCTAGGGTTATCATTAGGATTAGAATAAGGGTTAGGGTAATGGTATGGTTAGATGTAGGTATAGGTTTAGATTTAGGGTTAGATTTAGTTTTAGGGTTAATGTTAAGGCTACAGCTATGTTTAGGTTTATGGTATGTGTTAGGTTTTGAGCTAGGTTTAGGGCTATGGCGAGTGTTAGTTTTAGGGTTAGGTCTATTGTTAATTTTCTGATTACAGTTAGGGTTATGGTAAGGTTTAAGGCTAGGTTATCAATACAGTTACGAGTAGGGTTGGGTAAAGTGTAGGTTTAGAGCTAGGTTTAGGGATATGGTTAAGTTTAGGGTTAGGGCTAGGGTTAGGGTTTAGAGTAAGGTATAGGTCTAAGTTTATATTTATGGTAAGGGTTAAGTTTTGAGTAAGGTTTAAGACTAAGGCTAGGGTTAGGTTTAGGGTTAGGGTTAGGGCTCGGGTTAGGGTTTAGAGTAAGGTATAGGTCTAAGTTTATATTTATGGTAAGGGATAAGCTTTGAGTAAGGTTTAAGACTAAGGCTAGGGTTAGGTTTAGGGTTAGGGTTAGGGCTAGGGTTAGGGTTGGTGTTATGCTTAGGGCTAGATTTAGGCCTAGAATTCACTCTAGGTTTCGTGTTAGGTTAAGGCATAGAGTTAGGACTATGTGTAATGTAAGAGCTAGAATTATGAGTTGGGCTAGTTGGCGGGTTAGGGTTATGGCTATGTCTAGGGTTAGGTTTAGGTTTTCGATTAGGGTCAGGTTTAGAGATAGGTTTAGTGTTAAAGGTAGGGTCAGTGATCAGGTTAAAGTTAGAATTAAGGTTAAAGCTAGAATTGAGACTAGGTTTATGTCTAGGGGTAGGGTTAGTCTTTAGGTTAAGTTAAGGGTTATTGTTAGGGATAAGGCTAGGTTTTAGTTTAGTTCTAGAGCTAGAGTTAAGGCTAGATTTAGGATTAGGTTTAGGTCTAGGGCTAGTGATAGCGTGTGGTTTAGGTATAAGGTTACTGGAAGGACTAGTGTTACGGTTTGGTCTAGCATCAGGGTCAGGTTTAGACCTAGGTTAGAGTTACGGTCAGAATAAAGGTCAGGGTTAGGGTTAAGGTTTGGGATAGGGTTAGAGCTAGAATGAGGGCTAGGGTTAGGACTATTAATATGGTGAGAGTTTTGATTAGCCTGAGGATTAGGGATAGGTCTAGGGTTACCATTAGGGTTAGGGTTTGCTTAGTGTTAGGGATAGGGTTAGAGCTAGTGTTAGGGGTAGGGGTAGGGGTAGGGGAAGGGTTAGGGTTAAAGCTAGGTGTAGGGCTCAGATATGGGTTAGTTTTTGTGTTAGTGTTAGGGCTAGGGTTAGGGCATCAGGTAATGTAAGAACCAGGGTTACAATTAGGGTTAGCTTTAGGGTTAGGGTTAGGGTTAGGGGTAGTTCTAGTGTTAGTGTTAGATTTAAGGTTAGGGTAATATTTAGAGCTAGAGTTATTTTTAGGATAGGAGTCAGGGTCAGGGTTAGTTTTAGGGTTTGAGTTAGGACTTGAATTAGTGTTAGGTTTACTGGTGGGGTTCAGTTTAAGGTTAGCATCATGTTTAGAGCTAGGGCTAGTGTTAGGGTATGGGTCAGGGTCAAGGTTAGTTTTAAGGTTAGGGTTAGGACTCAATTAGGGCTAGGATTAGTTCTTGTAGTAGTTTAGGGTTTGGTTTAGGTTACGGTTTATGGTTAGGTCTATTGCTTGGTTTTGTTTTAGTCCTAGGGTTAGGGTTAGGGCTAGTTTTACAATTAGTATTAGGGTTAGGACTAGTGTTAGTGTTATCCTTAGACTTAGGGTTAGGGTTACATTTATAGTTAGGTTTAGATCTAGGATTAGGCTAGGATTAAGTATTGGGCAAGGGTTAGGTCCATGGTTAGAGTTATGGTAAGGGATAGGATTAGAACTAGGGATAGGGCTAGTGTGAGAGTTAGAGTTAGTGATAGGGCTAAAATTAGATTTAGAATTTGGGATAGGGTTAAATTAGGACTAGGATTAGGGATAGGGTTAGTGTTCAGCTTACGCCTAGCAATAGGGATAGGGTTAGGTTTAGGTTTAGGATAAAGAATGGCATTATAGCTAGGTTTAGGTGTAGGGTGAGGATTAGAATTAGGGTAGGGCTAGGGTTGAGGTTAGGGTTATGATTAAGGCTAGGTTTAGGGCTAGGAAGAGGGCTAGTGTTTGTTTTAGATTCAGGGCTAGGATTAGTGCTCGGACTAATGTCAGGTCTAGGGTTATGGTTAAAGATAGTTTTAGGGTTAGGCTTATGGCTATGTCTAGTGTAAGGGCTAGATTTAGGGTAAAGGTCAGATTTAGAGCTCGGGACATTATTAAGATTAGAATTTGGCTTAGGTAAGATTTATGTTTATGCTTCAAATTAACATTAGTTTGAGGTTTAGGGTATAGTTAGGGTTTGTTTAAAGGTTCAGGTTTGGTTTAGGGTAATTGATATGTCAGCATTAGTGATAGGGCTAGGGTTAAGATTAGGGTTAGCATTATGGTAAGGGTTATGGTTAGGGTAATTGATAGGGTTAGAACCTAAATTGGACATAGAGTTAGAGATATGGTTAGGAATATGCCTTGAGTTAGGGTAAGAGTTAGTGTTAGAAGTAGGGTTAGGGTTAGGTTTAGGGTTATGTTTAGCATAAAGGTTAGGTTTCAAGCTAGGTTAGGGCTAGGTTTAGGGTTAGGTCTAGGGATAGGATTATGGTAGGTTTAGGGATAGGGTTAGAGTTAGGGCTAGGGTTATCATTAACATTAGGGTTAGGGTTAAGGTAATGGATAGGGTTAGTTTAGGTTTAGATATTGGATTAGAGTTAGAATTAGTGATAGGGTTAGGATTAGAGCTATGGTTATGTTTAGGTTTATGGTTAGGTTTATGGTTTGATCTAGAGTTAGGGCTATGCTGAGTGTTAATTTTAGGCTTATGTCTATGGTTAGTTTTCCGGTTAGGGTTAGGGTTAACATTAGGTTTTGGGCTAGGATTATCAATAAGGTTAGGATTAGGGTTAGGTTAATGGGAAGGTTTAGAGCTAGGTTTAGGGCTAGATTAAGTTTAGGATTTGGGCTAGGGTTAGGGTGAGATTTAGGGATAGGTCTAGGCTTATGTTTAGGGTAAGGGTTAGGCTTTGAGCTATCTTAGGACTAAGGCGAGGGCTAGGGTTAGGTATGGGGCTAGTGTTAGGGTTAGGGTTATACTTAAGGTTAGGTTTAGGCCTAAAATTAGCTCTATGTTTAGTGTTAGGTTTAGACCTAGGGTTAGGGCTATGCTTAATGTAAGATCTAGGGTTATAATTAGGGCTAGTTTTAGGGTTAGGGTTGTGGCTGGGTCTAGAATTACGTTTAGGTTTTTGTTAGTTTCAGGTTTAGAGGTAGGTTTAGTGTTAAAAACAGGGTTAGTGTTTGGGTTAGAGTTAAAGTTAGGGTTAAAGCCAGAATTAAGTCTAAGTTTAGGTCTAGGGTTAGAGTTAGTGTTTGGGTTAGGTAAAGATTTTTGTTAGGGCTAGGGCTAAGATTTTGTTTATGTCTAGAGCTAGAGTTCAGGCTAGATTTAGGATTAGGTTTAGGTCTAGAGCTATTGGTAGGGTTAGGTTTAGGTATAAGTTTACAAGTAGGGCTAGTGTTAGAGTTTTGTTTAAGGTTAGGGTTAGGTTTAGACTTAGGGTTTATGTTATTGTCAGAATAAGGGCCAGGGTTAGGGTTAGGGTTTGGGATAGTATTTGTGTTAGAATGAGATCTAGGGTTAGGACTATTAATAGGGTTAGGATTTGGTTAGTCTAAATACTAGGGATAGGTCTAGGGTTACCATTAGGGCTAAGGTTTTGCTCAGAGTAAGGGATAGTGTTAGGCCTAGGGTTATGTTTATGGTTAGGGTTAAAGCTAGGTTTAGGGCTCAGATCAGGGCTAGTTTTTGTGTGAGGTATAAGGCTAGGTTAGGGCAATGGCTAATATAAGAACTAGGGTTACAATTAGGTTTAGGGTTAGGAGTTGGTGAAGTGTAAGTTTTAGGTTTAAGATGAGGGTAATTTTTATAGCTGGGATTGGTGTGTTAAGATATCAGTCAGGTCAGAGTTAGTTTTAGGGTTAGGATTATGACTCGAATTAGGGCTGGGGTTACTGTTAGGGTTCAGTTTAAATTTAGGGTGGTGTTTAGGGCTAGGATGAGTTTTAGGATATAAGTCAGGTTCATGGTTATTTTTAAGGTTATGATTAGAACTCGAATTAATGCTAGGGTTGGATCTAGGTGTAGTACTAGGTTTTGGTTTAAGTTAAGGTTAGTTTTAGGCCTGTTGCTCAGTTTTGTTTTAGTGCTATGGTTAGGGTTAGGGCTAGTTTTATGATTAGCTTTAGGTTTAGTGCTAGGGTTATTGTTAGGTTTCGGATTAAGGCTAGATTTAAAGCTAAGATTAGGGCTAGGTTTTGTCTTAGGTTTAGGGCAAGAATTAGGGCTAGGACTAATGTCAGGTCTAGGTTTATAGTTAGTGATGTTTTTTAGGGTTAGGTTTATGGCTAGGTCAAATTAAAGTGTTACATTTAGGGAAAGGGTCAAATTTAGAGCTGGGGTATTATTAGGGTCAGGGTCGGGCTTCAAATTTGGGTTAGGTTAAGGTTTAAGGTTAAGTCTCAAACTAGCATTAAAATTAGAATTAGGGTTATGTTAATGGTTAGTGTTATGTTTAGGGTTAGGTTAGGTTTAAGGTAATGGATATGGTTAGGGTTTGTGATAGGTTTAGTGTTAGGCCTAGGGTTAGCATTAGGGTTATGGTTATCATTAGGGTAATTTATAGGGTTAGACCTAGGGTTAGGGCTAGGGTAATGGTTAGAATTAGGGCTAAAGTTATGGCTAGGGTCAGGATTAGTGTGAGGGTTATAGTTCATATTAGATTTAGGGTACCGTTTAGGGTTTGAGCTAGGATTTTTGCTATGGTTAAGGTTAATACAGGGTTTGGTCTAGAGTTATGGTCATGGTTAGTGTTATGGTTCAGGCTAGGGTTATCATAGGGTTAAGGTAATAGGTTTAGATGTCAGGTTAAAGATAGATTTAGGTTTAGGTTAGAGTTAGGTTTAGGTTTGGGATTAGGGTTAGTGTTCGATCTAGCTTAGGTTTAGGGTTAGGGTTAGGTTCACTGTTAGTTCTCGGGTTAGGTTTTTGTTTAGTGTTAGGGTAGGTTTAGCTTTAGGTCTAGTGTTATCATTAGGGTTAAGTTTAGAGTTAGGGTAATGGGTAGTTTTCAAGCTACGGTTTTGGCTAGGGTTAAGGTTAGGATTAGGGCTGGGGTTAGGGTTAGGGTTAGGCTTTGGATTGGTGTTAGGGTTAGTTTAATGTAAGGATTAGGGATTGAGCTAGGTTTAGGTCTAGGGTGAGGGTTAGAGTTACAGTCAGGGCTAGGGTAGGTTCAGAGTTAGGGTTAGGGTTAGGGTTAGCATTAGTTTTAGGGTTATGGTTAGTGTAATGGATAGAGTTAGAGCTAGGGTTTGGGCTATGGTTACAGTTAGGATTAGGGCTATAGTTAGGGTGAGGTTTAGGGTTTGGGCTAGGGTTATGTTTAGGGTAAGATTTACGGTTTGAGCTAGGGTTAGGGCTAGAACCAGGGTTAGGGTTAGTGTTAGGGCTAGGTTTAAGGTTAGGGTTATGCTTAGGGTTAGGTTTAGGGCTGTAATTAGGGCTAGGTTTTGTGTGAGGTTTAGAGCTAGTGTTAGGTATAGGGGTAATGTAAGAGCTAGAGAAATGGTTATGGCTAGATTTAGAATTCATCTAGTGTTAGGGTTAGTTTTGGGGTTAGGATAAAGTTTAGAGCTAGGGTTTTTGTTAGGGTAAGTGTCAGGGTTCAGGTTAGGATTAGATTTAGGTTTAGGTCCAGAATGAGGACTAGGGTTAGGTCTAGGGCTAGAGTTAGTGTTTTGTTTAGGTTAAGGGTTATTGTTAGGGCTAAGGCTAAGATTATGGCTATATTTAGGATTAGGATTTAGGGTCATATATTAGGGCTAGTGTTAGGTTTTGGATAAGGGTTAGGTTCAGGTTTAAACCTAGGTTTAGTGTTAGGGTCATAATAAGCATCATGGTTAGGGTTAGGGTTTGGGTTAAGTTTAGAACTAGAATGAGGGCTAAGGTTAGCACTAGTAATAGAGTTAGGGTTTGCGGTAGGGATAGAATTAGGGTTAGGACTAGGTTAGCAATAGGGTAAGGGTTTGACTAAGTGTAAGAAATAGGGTTAGAACTAGGATTAGGACTAGGGATAGAGCTAAGGTTAGGGCCAGGGTTAGGGTTAGGGTTAAATCTAGGGTTAGGCCTTGGATTAGGGCTATATTTTGTGTTAGGTTTAGGGCTATGGATAATTTAGGAACTGGTATTACGATTAGGGCTAGTTTTAGTTGTAGGTTTAGGGCGAGGTCTAGTGTGAGGATTATGTTTAGGGATAGGGTGATGTGTAGAGCTGGAGTTAGTGTTAAGGTCGGAGTCAGGGTTAATATTAGTTCTACGGTTAGGGTTAGGACTCAAATTAGGGCTATGGTTAGGACTAGGTGTAGGGTTAGGTTTTGGTTTAGGTTAAAGTTTAGAGTCAGTGCAATGGCTCAGTTTTGCATGAGGCTAGGGCTAGGGTTAGGCTAGTTTTCAAATTAGCATTAGGGTTAGAGCTAGTTTTAGGATGTGCTTTAGGCTTAGGGTTAGGGATAGATTTAGAGTTAGGGTTAGATCTAGGTTTAGGGCTACAGCAAAGGATAGGGCTAGGGTTAAGGCTAGGGTTTGAGTTATCATAAGGTATAGGGTTAGAACTAGTGATAGGGCTAGGGCGAGAGAGTTAGTCTTAGTGTTAGAGTTAGATTTAGGGTTAGAATTAGGTCTTAATTAGGGCTAGAATTAGAGCTAGGGTTAGTATTAAGGCTGAGTCTAGGGTTATTGTTATGGTTATGTCTAGGGTTATGGTTATGGTTAGGTATGATGTTATAGCTAGCTTTAGAAATAGGGCAAGGGTTAAAATTAGGGTTAGATCGATGATTAGGTTTAGGTTTAGGATTAAGGCTAAGATTAGGGCTAAGATTTGGGCTAGAGTTTGTTTTAGGGTTGGGGCTTCATTGGGAGTAGGGCTAATGTCAGGTCTAGGGTTATGGTTAGAGATAGTTTTAGGTTAAGATTATTAGGGTCAGGATTAGGTTTATGGTTATGGTTAGGTTTAGGGATCAGGTTAGGTTTAGGGTAATGTATAGGTTTAGGGTTAGGAATAGGTTTAGGGTTATCATAGAGTTAGCATTAGGGTTAGGATGAGAATTAGGGTAATGGATAGGGTTACAGCTGAAGTTAGGACTAGGTTTATGGTTAGGATTAAGGCTATGGTTAGGATTAGGTTTTGGGATATGGCAAGCGTTAGAGATAGGGTTAGGTTTGGGGTAAGGGTTAGGGCTAGAATTAGGGTTATGGTTAGGGTTAAAGTTTATGGTTATGGTTAGGGCTCCGATTTGGGATAGGTGTTGGGTTAGGTTAGGGCTAGGTTTAGGCTACCGCTAATGTAAGAACTAAGGTTACAATTAGAACTAGTTTTAGGGTTAGGGTTAGGGCTAGGTCTGGGGTTAGGTTTAAGTTTAGGTTTTGAGTGATGTTTAGAGCTAGGGTTAGTTTTAGGGTCAGAGTCAGGGTCAGGGTTTGTTTTAGGGTTAGGGATAAGTCTCGAATTAGAGCTAGGTTTAGGGCTAGGTGTAGGCTTAGGGTTTGGTTTATGTTAAAGGTTAGGGTTAGGGCTATGGCTCGGTTGTTTTGTAGGGCTAGGACTAAGTTAGGGCTAGTTTTAGGATTAGCATTAGTGTTACGGCTTGTGTTAGTGAGAGGTTTAGCCTAGGGTTAGGATTAGATTTAGAGTTAGGGTTACATATAGATTTAGGGCTAGAGCTAGGGTTGGGGCTAATGTAAGGCAAGTGATAGGATTATGGTAAAGAATAGGGTTAGAACTAGGAATAGGACTAGGGCGAGAGTTAGAGTTAGTCTTAGGGCTAGGGTTAGGTTAGGTTTAGGGCTAAATTAGGGCTAGGATTGGGTCTAGTGTTTGTATTAGAGTAAGACCTTATTTTAGGCTTAGGTTTAGGTTTAGGGATAGGGTTAGGTTTAGGGAAGGGATGGAGTTAGAACTAGTTTTAGGGCTAGGTCAAAGGTTAGAATTTTGGTTAGGGCTAGGGTTATGGCTTGGTTTAGTAATAAGGCTAGGTTTAGGGCTAGGTTGAGGGCTTGGATTTGTTTTAGGTTTAGGGTAAGAATTAGGGCTAAGTCTAGTGTTAGGTCTAAGCTTACATTAGGGATAGATTGAGGGTTAGATTTATGGCTAGGACTAGTGTAATGGTTAGGTTTAGGGGAAGGGTCAGGTTTAGAGCGACGGGAATTATTAGGGTTAGAATTAGGTTTCAGGTTTCGTTTAGATTAGGGTTTAGGTTTAGAGCTTTAATTAGCATTATGGTTTGGTTAGGGTAATGATAGGTTTAGGTTTAGGGTTAATGTTAGGATTAGGGTAATTGATAGGGTTAGAGTTAGCAAAAGGGTTAGGGTTAGGCCTAGGGTTAGTCTTAGGGTTATGGTTGCGCTGGGTAATGGATAGGGTTATGGTTAGTATTAGGGCTAGAGTTATGGTTAGGCATAGGGTTAGGGTTAGATTTAGGTTTAGGGTATGGTTTAGAGTTTGATCTAGTGTTAGCACTAGGGCAAGGGTTAGGTTTAGGGTTAAGGTTATGTTTCGGCTTAATGTTAGGATTAGGGATAGGTTTATGGTTAGGTTTAGGGTAATGTTTAGGGTTTGAGCAAGGGTTAGCTCTATGGCAAGGGTTAGGTTTATGGTTATGTCTAGGGTTAGGGTTGGAGTAGATTTAAGATAAGGGCTAGGGTTATCATCATGGTTAGGATTAGGGTTAGGGTAATGGGTTGGGTTAGAGCTAGGGTTAGGGCTAGGGTTATCATTAAGGTTAGGGTTAGAGTTAGGGTAATATGTAGGTTTAGAGCTAGGGTTAGGGATAGGGTTAAGGTTAGGATTTGGGCTAGAATTAAGATTAAGTTTAGGTTTAGGCCATGGGTTAGTGTTAGGGTTAGGTTAAGTTTAAGGGTTGGGGCTTGAGCTAGTGTTTGGACTAGGACAAGGATTAGGGTTAGAGTCAGTGTGAGGGTTAGCATTAGGGTTAGGGTTAGGGTAATGGATAGAGTTAGAGGTAGGTTTTGGCCTATGGTGATGGCTAGTTCAGGGTTAGTGATATGGCTAGGTCTAGTATTATATTTATGTTTTTTGTTAGGATAAAGTTTAGAGCTAGGGCTTATGTTAGGGTAAGGGTCAGTGTTCGGGATAGGGTTAGGTTTATTGTAAGGGCCAGCATTAGGGCTAGGGTTTGGTCTAGGGGTAGGGTTTTTGTTTGGGTTAGGTTAAGGGTTGTTATTATGGCTAGGGCTAAGTTTTTGTTTAGGGCTAGGCCTAGAATTATCATTAGATGAAGTATTAAGTGTAAATCCAGGTCTAGTGTTAGGGTTAGGATTAGGTATAGGGTTACAGGTAGTGCCAATATTAGGGGTCGGTTTAGGGTTAGGGTTAGTTTTACACCTATAATTAGTGTTAGGGTCAGAATAAGGGTCAGGGTTAGGGTTAGGATTTGGGATAGTGATATAGCTAGATTGAGGGTTAGGGTTAGGACTAGTAATATAGTTATGTTCCGGGTTAGGCTAAGAATTAGGTTTAGAACTAGGGTAGCTTTAGGGTTACAGTTTGGCTTAGGGTAAGGGATAGGGTTAGCACTAGTGTTAGGACTAAATTTAGTGTTAGGGTTAGAGCTAGGGTTAAGTTTAGGGTTAGAGTTAAAGTTAGGTTAAAGCTTAGATTAGGGCTAGGCTAGTTTTTGTGTTAGCTTTAGGGCTACAGCTAATGTAAGAACTAGGGTTACAATGAGGCCTAGTTTTAGGGTTAGTGTTAAGTCTAGGTTTAGTGTTTGGTTAGGTTTAGGGTTCGGGTTATGTTTAGGGTAATGAATAGGTTAGGGTTAGCGAACGTGTTAGGGTTAGGCAGAGGGTTAGCATTAGGGTTAGGATTAGGGTTAGGGTTAGGGAAATGGATAGGTTTAAAGCTAGGGTTAGGGCTAGGGTTATTGTTAGTGTAAGGGTTAGTCTTAGCGTTAGGTTAAGGGTTAGTACAAGAATTAAAGTTAGGGTTAGGTTTAGGGTAAGGGTTAGGACTTGGTTTAGGTTTAGAATTAGCGTTAGAGCCAGGGTTGGGGCTTGCATTAGGGCTAGATTTTGGGTTACATTAGGGCTAGTGTTAGGGATACAGCTAATTAAGAAGTAGGGTTATGATTAGGGCTAATTTTAGGGTTACAGTTAGGGCTAAGTCTAGTTTTATGGTTTAGGTTTAAGTTCAGGGTGATGTTTTGAGCTAGGGTTAGTGTTAGGTTCAGAGTCAGGGTCAGAGTTAGTTTTAGGTTTGTGGATAGGTTTAGATTTAGGATTCAGGTTAAGATTGGGGTAATTGGTAGTGTTAGGGTTAGTGATAGGATTGTGGTTAGGCCTACGGTTAGCCTTTGGGTTAGAGTCATTGTTAGGGTAATGAATAGCATTAGAGCTAGGGTTAGGGCTAGGGTTTTGGATAGGATTAGGGCTAGAGTTAGGGTTAGGGTTAGGGCTAGGGCTAGGGTTCGGATTTGTGTTAGGTTTAGGGTACAGGTTATGTTTTGAGCTAGGGTTAGTGCTAGGGTGAAGGTTAGGTTTAGGATTTTGTCAAGGGTTAGATTTACGGTTAAAGTTAGCATCAGTGTTAGGGTTAGGGCTAAGATTATCATTAGAGTTAGGGTTATGGATAGGGTTAGATGTCAGGTTAGGGTTAGGGGTAGTTTTAAGTTTAGGGTTAGTTTTAAGGTTTGGGCTAGGGTTAGTGTTAGAGTAAGGGTTAGGGTTTTATCTAGAGTTAATGGTACGATGAGGGTTAGGTTTAGGGTTAGGTCTAGGATTAGGTTTACAATTAGGATTAGAGCTAGGGTTAGTTTTAGGATTAGCATTCAGGTTAGGGCTAGTGTTAGGGTTAGGTTAGGTTTAGATCTAGGGTTAGAGCAATGTGTAAGGTTAGGGCTAGGGTTACTCTAGGCTATAGTTAGGAATAAGGTTATGGTAAGTTATAGGGTTAGAGTTAGGGCTAGAGTTTGGGCGAGAGTTATAGTTATTCTTAAAGCTAGGGTTAGGGTTAGGTTTAGAATTAGGGCTAGGGTTAGTGTTAGGGTTAGTCCTAGGGTTAAGGTTAGGGCTAAGGTTAGTGTTAGGGTTAGGGTTTGGGTTAGGTTTATTGTAAGTGATGGGGTTATAACTAGGTTTAGGGCTAGGTTAAGGGTTAGAATTAGGGATAGGGTTATGATTAAGGCTAGGTTATGGGCTAGGATGAGAGCTAGTGTTCGTGTTATGGTTAGGGCTAGGATTAGGGCTAGGGCTAATGTCAGGTCTAGGGTTATAGTTAGGGATAGATTTTGGGTTATGTTTATGGTTAGGTCTAGTGTAAGGGTTAGATTTAGGGTAAAGGTCAAGTTTACAGCTATGTGTATTATTAGGGTCAGTGTTTGGCTTAAGATTTGGTTTAGGTTAAGGTTTAGGTTTAGGGCTCGAATTAGCATTAGGGTTAGAGTTAGGGTTAGAGTTAGGTTTAGGGTAGTGGATAGAATTAGAGCTAGGGTTAGGGCTAGGGTTATGGTTAGGATTAGGGCTAGGGTTAGGGTAGTGGATATAATTAGATCTATATTTAGGGCTATGGTTAAGGTTAGGATTAGGGCTAGTGTTAGGTTAGGGATTGGGATAGGGCTAGGTTTATGTTAAGGGTAAAGTTTAGGCTTTGAGCTAGGGTTAAGTCTAAAGCGAGGCTAGGGTTAGGGTAAGGGCTAGGGTTAGGTTTAGGGTTACAATTAGGGCTATGTTCAGGCATAGGATTAGGGCTAGGTTTTGTGTTAGTTTAGGCCTAGGGTTAGGGTCATGGGTAATGTAAGAGCTGGGGTTGTGATTAGGTCTAGTTTTAGGGTTAGGGTTATAGCTAGGTCTAGTGTTAGGATTAGGATTTTGGTTAGGGTGAGCTTTGGAGCTAGGATTATGTTAGGGTCAGGGCCAGTGTTCAGGTTAGAGTTAGTGTTGGGGTTAGTGCCAGAATTAGGACTAGGGTTAGGTCTAGGGGTAGGGTTAGTTTTTGGGTTAGGTTAAGGGTTATTGTTAGGGCTGGGGCTAGGTTGTTGTTCAGGTCTAGGGCTAGAGATATGGCTAGATTTGGGATTAGGTTTAAGTCTAAGGCTAGTGTTAGGTTTAGGTTTATGTATAGGATTACTGATAGGGCTAATGTTAGGGTTCGGTTTAGTTTCCAGTTAGGATCAGATTTAAACCTATGTTTATTGTTAGGGTCAGAATAAGTGTCAGGGTTAGGTTTTGGGTTTTGGTTAGGGTTAGAGCTAGAATGAAGGTTAGGGTTAGGATTAGGGTTTGGGTTAGGCTATGGATTAGGGTTAGGACTAGGGTTAGCATTAGTTTTAGGGGTTAGCTTAAGGTAATGGATAGGGTAAGAGCTAGGATTAGAGCTAGGTTTAGGGTATGGGTTAGGGCTAGTTTTAGGGTTAGGGTTAAAACTAGGGTTAGTGCTCAGATTAGGGCCAGGTTTTGGGTTACGTTGGGGCTAGTGTTAGACGTACAAAAATGTAGGAACCAGGGTTATGATTAGGGCTACTTTTGGGTAAGTGTTATGGCTAGGTCAAGTGTTAGGGTTAGGGTTAGCATTAGCATGATGTTTAAAGCTAGGGTTAGTGTTAGGGTTAGGGCCAGTGTTCAGGTTATAGATAGGGTTAGGGTTATACCCAGAATTATCAGTAGAGTTAGGTCTAGTGGTAGGGTTAGTGTTTGTGTTAGGTTAAGGTTTATCATTAGGGCTAGGGCTAGGTTTTTGTTTAGGTCTAGGGCTAGAGACATGGCTAGATTTAGGATTAGGTTCAGGTCTAGGGTTAGTGTTAGGGGTGGGTTTAGGTATAGGTTTATTGCTCGTGCTAGTGTTAGGGTTTTGTTTATGGTTAGGGTCAGGTTTAGACATACGGTTACTGTTAGGGTCAGAATAAGTGTCAGGGTTAGTGTTAGGATTTGGTTTGTGGTTAGAGCTAGAATGAGTGCTAGGGTTAGGACTAGTAATAGGGTTAGGGTTTAGGTTAGGCCAAGTATTAGGGTTAGGCCTAGGGTTAGAATTATGGTTAGGGTTAGCTTAGGGTAAGGGATAGGTTTAGAGGTAGGGCTATGATTAGGGTTAGGGTTAGGGCTATGTTTAGGGTTAGGGTTAGGGCTAATGTTAGGTTTAGGTTTAGGGTTAAAGCGAGGGTTAGGTCTTGTATTAAGTCTAGGTTTTAGTTAGAGTTAGGGATAGTTTTAGTGTTATGGCCAATGTATGAACTACGGTTATGATTTGGGCTAGTTATAGGATTAGGATTAGGACTAGGTCTAGTGGTAGGGTTAGGTATAATGTTAGGGTGATGTTTAGAGCTAGGGTTTGTGTTAGGGTCAAATTCAAGGTCAGAGTAGTTTTAGGGTTAGGGTTTGGATTCAAATTAGGGCTAGGGTTAGGGCTAGGTGTAGGGTTAGATTTTGGTTTAGGTTAAGTTTTAAAGTTAAGGCTATGGCTCAGTGTTATTTTAGGGCTAGATCTATGATTATGGCTAGTTTTAGGCTTAACATTAGGTTTAGTGCTAGTGTTAGGTTTTGGTTTAGGCTTAGGGTTAAAGCTAGATTTAGACTTAGGATTAGGACTGGAATTATCATTTGGGTTAGGGTTTGGCTTAGTGTAAGGAATAGAGTTACAGTTAGTGTTAGGGCTAGTGTTAAGGTCAGGGTTAGGGCTAGTATTAGGGTTAAAGATAAGATTTGGGTTCGGATTAGGGATACAATTTGTGTAGGGTTAGGGCTACAGTTAGTACAATGACTAATGTATGAACTAGGGTTATGATTAAGGCAAGTTTTAGGGTTAGGTTAATGATAGATATATTGTTAGGGTTAATTTAAAGTTAGGGTGATGTTTAGAGCTAGGATTAGTGTTAGGGACAGTGTCAGGGTTAGGGTTAGTTTTAGAGTTAGTTTTAGTTGTACAGTTAGGGTTTGATTTAGGTTAAGGGTTAGGATTAGGGCTATGACTTGGTTTTGGTTTATGGCTAGGGCTAGGGATAGGGCAAGTTTTAGGATTTGCGTTATGGTTAGGGGTAGTGTTAGGGTTTGGTTTAGGCTTATTGTTACAGTTAGATTTAGAGTTAGGTTTAGATGTAGACTTAGGCTTAGATCTAGGATTAGGATGAAGGCTAAGGATAGAACTAGGGCTAGGGCAAGAGTTAGAGTTAGTATATGGCTAGGTTTAGGGTTAGGATAGGATTAAATAAAGGCTAGGATTAGCACTAGGCTTTGTGTTAGGCCTAGATTTAGGGCGAGGGTTAGAGTTAGGTTTAGAGCTATGGTTAGTTTTTTGGTACAGGATGAGGTTATAGGTAGATTTAGGACTAGAGTTAGGAATAGAATTAGGGTTAAGGCTCGGGTTATGGTTCGGGCTAGAATTAAGTCTATGTTTAGGGCTATTATGGATAGGGCTAATTTCAGGTCTAGTGTTACGGTTAAAATAGTTTTAGTGTTAGGTTTATGGCTATGTCTAGTGTAAGGGTTAGGTTTAGGGTTAGGGTCATGTTTAGAGCTAATGGTACGATTAGGGTCAGTGTCGCACTTAGTGTTTTGGATAGATTAAGGTTTAATGTTAAGGCTCGAATTAGCATTAGAGTTAGGATTAGTGTAAAGATCGTGTTAGGTTTAGGTTTCAGGTTAGGTTTAGGGTAATGGATAGGGTAAAGATTAGGGATACGTTTAGGTTTAGACCCAGGTTTAGCATTAGGGTTAGGGTTATGGTTAGTTAATGGATAGGGTTAGAGATAGGGGCATGGCTAGGGTTATTGTTATGATTATTGATAGGGTTAGGCTCAGGGTTAAGGTTAGGTTTGTATCTAGGTTTATGGCTAGGGTTAAAGTTACAATTAGTGATAGGGCTAATGTTAGGGGTAAATCTAGGGATAGTGCTCAGAAAAAGGCTAGGGTTTGGTTTAAGTTAAGGCTAAGTTTAGGGTAACGGCTAACATATGTATCAGGGTTGCGATTGGGGCTAATTTTAGGGTTAGGGTTAAGGCAAGGTCTATTGTTAGGTTTAGGTATAGGGTTGGGGTGCTGTTTAGAGCAAGGGTTAGTGTCAAGGTCAGAGTCAGGGTCAGGGTTAGTTTTCGGGTTTGGCTTAAAACTCGAATTAGGGCTAGAGTTATGGCTAAGTGTAGGGTTAGGGCTAAATTTATATTAAGGGTTAGGGTTAGTTCTATGGCTTGGTTTTGTTTTAGGGCTAGGGTTAGTGCTAGTTTTAGGATTAGCCTTAGGGTTAAGGCTAGTGTTAGGTTTAGGTTTAGGCTAAGGGTTAGGGTTAGATATAGAGTTAGGGTTAAATCTAGGGTTGCTGCTAGAGCTATGAATAGGAGGGCTAGTGTTAGACCTATGGTTTGGGCTAGAACTAGGGTTCCAATAAACTATAGGGTTAGAACTAGTGTTAGGACTAAGGTGAAAGTTAGAGTTGGTCTTTGGGCTTAGGTTAGGGATAAGTTTAGGGATAGGGCTAAATTAGGTCTAAGATTAGGTCTAGGGTTAGTGTTAGGGTTAGGCCTAGGGTTATGGTTAGGGTTATAATTAAGGCTTTGTTTAGGCCTAGAATAAGGGCTAGGGTATGTGTTAGGGTGAGGACTAGTATCATGGCTAGTGCTAATATCAGGTCTAGGGTTATGCTTAGGGATAGTTTTAGGGTTAGTTTTATGGCTAAGTCTAGTGTAAGGGTTAGGTATAGGGTAAGAGTGAGGTTTAGAGCTAGGGGAATTATTAGGGTCAGGGTCAGTGTTAGGGTTTTATTTAGGTTTGAGTTTAGGATTAGGGCTCGAATTAGCATTAGGGTTAGGTTTAGGGTAATGATTGGATTAGGTCTAGGGTTCAGGGTAGATTTAGGGTAATTGATAAGTTTGGGGATAGTGATATGTTTAGAGTTATGCCTAGGGTTAGCATTAGGGTAAGGGTTATGTTTAGGGTAATTGTACAGTTATATTTAAGGTTAGGGCTAGGGTTATGGTTAGGATTAAGTCTTGATTTAGGGTTAGGGTGAGGGTTAGAACTAGGGTTAGGTTAAGGTTAGGTTTAGTGTAAGTGTTAGATTCTGAGTTATGGTTAAGGCTAGGCTGAGATTTAAGTTCAGGATTAAGTCTAGGAATGGAATTACGGTAGGTTTGGGGTTAGGGTTAGGGTAAGGATTAGACCTAGGATTAGTGGTAGGGTGAGTAAAAGAGTTAGGGTTAGGGTTAGTGCTTTGGATAGGGTTAGATCTAGAATGAGGACAAGGGTTAGGGCTATTAATAGGGTTAGTGTTTTGGTTAGCTAAGGATTAGGGATAGATCTAGGGTTATCCTTAGGTTTAGGGTTTTGCTTAAGTAAGGGATTGGTTTACAGCTAGGGTTAGGGTTATGGTTATCATTAGAGTTAGGATTAAAACTAGGTTTAGGGCTCAAATTAGGCCTAGGTTTTGTGTTAGGGTTAGGTCTAGGGTTTGGGCAATGGCTAATGTAAGAAGTAGGGTTACCATTAGTGTTAGTTTTGGTGTTAGGGTATGGGTTAAGTTTAGTGTTAGGGTTAGGTTTAAGGTTAGGGTGATATTTATAGCTAGGGTTTGTGTTAGGATAGGAGTCAGGGTCAGGCTTAATTTTAGTATTAGAGTTAGGACTCAAATTAGGTCCAGGGTTACTGTTAGGGTTCAGTTTTAGGTGAGGGCGGTGTTTAGAGCTAGAATGAGTGTTAGGATATGAGTCAGCATCAGGGTTGGTTTTAAGGTTAGGGTTAGGACTCGAACTAGGGCTAGGGTTAGGTCTAGTTGTAGTGTTAGGGTTTGGTTTAAGTTAAGGTTTAGAATTAGGGCTAACGCTCAGTTTTGTTTTAGTCCTAGGGTTAGGGTTAGGGCTAGTGTTAGTGTTAGGTTTAGGCTTAGGGTTAGGGTTAAATTTGGAATTAGGGTTAGATCTAGGGTTAGGGCTAGAACTAAGGATAGAACAAGGTTTATGGCTAGGTTTAGGGTTATAGTAAGAGATAGAGTTAGAACTAGGGATTGGCTAGGTTCAGAGTTAGTCTTAGGACTAAGGCTAGGGTTAGGTTTAGAGATAGGTCTAAATTAGGGCTAGGATTAGGGCTAGGTTTGGTGTTTAGTTTAAGCCTAGGATTAGGGTTAGGGTTAGAATTTAGAGTTAGTGTTTAGAGTTTAGGTTTAGAGTTAGGGCAAAGTTTGGGGTAATGGATGGCTTTATATGTTTATAGGTTTAGAGGTAGGGTGAGGGTTATAATTAGGATTAGGACTGTGGTTAGGATTAGGGTTATGATTAAGGCTAGGTTTAGTGCTATGATGAGGGCTAGGGTTTTTATTCTTTAGGGTTAGGGCTAGGATTAGTGCTAGGGCTAATTTCAGGTCCAGAATTATGGTTAAATACAGTTTTAGGGTTAGGATTATGGGTATTTCTAGTGTAAGGGTTAGGTTTAGGGTTAGCATTAAGTTTAGAGTTAGAGGTATTATTAATGTCAAATTTTGGGTTAGGGTTTGGGATAGGTTAAGGTTTAAAGTTAGGGTTTGAAATAGCTTTAGGGTTAGGGTTAGGGTTATGGTAATGGATAGTTAGAAATCAGTTTAGTGCCAGGGTTATGGTTATGATTAGGGTTAGATTTTTGGTTAAGTTAGTGCTAGGGTTAGAATTATGGCTAATGTAAGTACTAGGGTTATGATTACAGCTAATTTTAGTGTCTTAGGGCTATTTAGTGTTAGGTTTAGGTTTAGGGTTATGGTGATGTTTAGACCTCAGGCTAATGTTATGGTCAGAGTAAGGGTCAGGGTTAGTTTTAGGGTCTGGTTTAAACTTGAATTAGGGATGGGGTTAGGGCTTGGTTTAGGTTAAGGTTTAGGGCTAGAGCTTTGGCTCATTTGGTTTTAGGGCTAGGATTAGGGTTAGGGCAATTTTTAGGATTAGTGTTAAGGTTAGGACTAGTCTTAGAATTAGGCTTAGGCTTCGGTTTAGATTAAATTTAGAGTTAGGTGTTTATTTAAGGTTAGTCCTAGGGCTAAGGATAGGGCAAGGGTTAGGACTAGGATTTGGGATAGGGTTAGGTTTATGGGAAAAGATGGGATTAGAATGAGTGATAGGGCCAGTATGAAAGTTAGAGTTATTCCTAGGACTAGGGTTAGGGTTAGGGTTAGGGATAGGTCTAAATTAGGGCTAGGGTTGGTGTTAGGGCTGGGGTTAGAGCTAGTTTTAGAATTAGCATCAGGGTTAGGGCTAGTTTTAGGCTTAGACATCGAGTTAGGGTTAGATTTAAAGTTAGGTTTCGATCTAGTGTTAAAGCTAGGGTTAAGGATAGGGCAATTGTGATGACAAGGATTAGGGTTAGAATTAGGGTTATGTTTAGGGTAAGGGATGTGATTTTTGGCTAGGTTTAGGGCTAGGGCAAGGGCTAGTATTAGGGTTACGGCTAGAGTTAGGGTTATGGATATGATTAAGGATAGGTATATGGCTAGGATGAGGTTTAGGGCTTGTGTTAGGGTTAGGGATAGTATTAGGGCTAGGGTTAATGTCAGGTCTAGGGTTATAGTTAGGGCTAGATTTAGTGTTAGGTTTATTGCTTGGTCCAGTGTAAGGATTAGGTTTAGGGTAAGATTCAGGTTACATCTAGGGTTAATTTTAGGGTCAGGGTCAGGTTTAGGGTTTGGGTTAGGTTAGGGTTTACATTTAGAGTAATGACAGGGTTAGTTTTAGGGTTTAGGTTTGCTTTAGTGTAATGGATAGGGTTAGGGTGAGGCCTGGGGTTAGCTTAAGGGTTAGGGTTATTTTTAGAGTAATGGATAGGTTTAGACCTAAGGTTAGGGCTACAGTTATGTATAGGATTAGGGCTAGTTTGGTGTTAGGGTTAGGTTCAAGTTTAGTATTAAATCTAGGTTTAGGACTCAGTTTAAGGCTAGGTGTTGGGTTACGTTAGGGATAGGGTTAAGGCTACAGCTAATGTATGAAGTAGGGTTATAATTAACACTAGTTATAGGGTTAGGGTTAGGGCTAGGTCTAGTGTTAAGTTGAGGTTTACAGTGATGATGATGTTTAGAGCCAGGGTTAGTGTTAGGATAAGAGTCAGGGTCACGGTTAGTTTTCGGGCTATGGTTAGGACTAGAATTAGTGATATGGTTTGGGCTAATGTAGGGTTAGGGTTTGGTTTAGGTTAAGGGTTAGGGTTATGGCTATGGCTCAGTTTTGTTTTAGGGCTAGGGCTAGTGTTAGGGCTAGTTTTAGGATTAGTGTTAGCATTCGGGCTAGTGTTAGGTTTAGGTTTAGGCGTAGGGTTAGTGTTAGAATTAGAGTTAGGGTTAGATCTAGGGTTATGGCCAGGGCTATGACTAGGGCTAGGGTTAGGCCAAGGGTTAGAGCTAGGATTCGAGTTCTAGTAAGGGATAGGGTTAGAACTAAGTTTAGGGTTAGGGTGAGAGTTAGAGTTAGTCTTTGGGCTAGCGTTAGCATTAGGGTTAGGGATAGGGCTAAATTAGGGCTAAGATTAGGACTAGGGTTAGTATTAGGTTTAGGCCTAGGGTTTGGGTTAGGGATAAAATTAAGGCTATGTTTAGGGCTAGGATAAGGGCTAGGGTTTGTGTTAGGGTTAGGGGTAGGATTGTGGCTAGGGTTAATATCAGGTCTATGGTAAAGGTTAGGAATAGTTTTAGGGTTAGGTTTATGGGTGGGTCTAGTGTAAGGGTTAGGTAGGGTAAGAATCAAGTTTACAGCTAGGGGAATTATTAGGGTCACGGTCAGTGTCAGGGTTTGGTTTAGGTTTGAGGTTAGGGTTAGGGCTCGAATTAGCATTCGGGTTAGGGTTAGCATGATGATTGGATTAGGTTTAGTGTTCAGGGTAGGTTTAGGGTAATTGATAGGTTTGGGGGAAGCGATAGGGTTAGGGTTAAGCCTAGGGTTAGAATTATGGTAAGGGTTATATTTAGGGTAATGGATACAGTTAGAGTTAAGTTTAGGGCTAGGGTTATGGTTAGGATTAGGTCTTGTGTTAGGGTTAAGTTTAAGGTTAGAACTAGGAATAGGTTTAGGATTATGTTTAGCATAAGGCTTAGGTTCTGAGCTATGGTTAGAGCTAGGCTGACAGTTAGCTTCAGACTTAGGTCTAGGGATAGGATTATAGTAAATTTTGGGTTAGGGTTAGGTTAGGGTTAGACCTAGGTTTAGTGTTAGGGTCAGAATAAGGGTCAGGTTTAGGGTTAGGGTTTGGGATAGTGTTAGAGTTAAAATGAAGGCTTGGGTTAGGACTATTAATAGAGTTAGGATTTTGTTTAGTCTAAGTACTAGGGATAGGTCTAGGGTTACTCTTAGGTTTAGGTTTTTGCTTAGAGTAAGGGATTGATTTAGATCTAGGGTTATGGCTATGCTTAGGGTTAGAGTTAGGGTTAGAGTTAAAGCTAGGTTTAGGGCTCAGTTTAGGGCTAGTTTTTGTGTTAGGGTTAGGGCTAGGATTAGGGCAACAGCTAATATAAGAACCAGGGTTACCATTAGGGTTAGTTTTGGGGTTAGGGTTAGGACTAGTATTAGGGCAACAGCTAATGTAAGAACTGGGGTTACCATTAGGGTTAGTTTTGGGAGTAGGGTTAGGGGTAGTTTGAGTGCTAGGGTTGAGTTTAAGGATAGGGTGATATTTATAGCTACGGTTCTTGTTAGGATAGGAGTCAGGGTCACGGTTAGTTTTAGGGTTTGCCTTAAGGCTCGGATTAGGGCTATTGTTAATGTTAGTAGTCAGTTTGAGTTTAGTGCAGTGTTTAGAGCTAGGGTGAGTGTTAGGATATGAGTCAGGGTAAGGATTAGTTTTAAGGTGAGGCATAGGACTCAAATTAGGGATAGGTTTAAGTCTAGGTGAAGTGTTAGTGTTTGGTTTAAGTTAAGGTTTAGTGTTAGGGCTATTGCTCGGTTTTGGTTTAATGCTAGGATTAGGTTTAGGGCTAGTTTTATGATCATCATTAGGGTTAGGGCTAGTGTTAGTGTTAGGCTTAGGCTTAGGATTAAGGTTAGATTTAAAGTTATGATTAGGGCTGGGACTAACTTTAGGGCAAGTGTTAGGGCTAGTGTTAGGTTTACGGTAGCAGATAGGGATAGAACTAGGGATAGGGCTAGGGCAAAAGTTAGAGTTAGTCTTAGGGTAGGGTTAGGATAGGGTTAGAGATAGAGCTAAATTAGAGCTATGATAAGGGCTGGCTTATGTTTAGCTTAAGCCTAGGGTTAGGGTTAGGGTTAGGGTTAAATTTAGGGTAAGGGATGACATTATAGCTAGGTTAGTGGTACGGTGAAGGTTAGAATTAGGGTTAGGTGTAGAGCTAGAGATAGGGTTATGATTAAGGCTAGGTTTAGGACAGGATGAGGGCTAGGTGTATTTTTAGGGTTAGGGCTAGAATTAGGGCTAGGGATAATTTCAGGTCCAGAATTATGGTTAAAGGTAGTTTTAGGGTTAGGTTTATGGCTACATCTAGGCTAAGGGTTAGGTTTTTGGTTACGGTCAAATTTAGAGCTAGGGGAATTATTAGGGTCAAGGTCTGGGTTAGGATTTTTTTTAAATGTTTTATTGTTGGTTGTTCAAAATGTTACAAATTTCTTGACATATCATATTCCACACTTTGATTCAAGTGGGTTATGAACTCCCACCTTCACCCCATACACAGATTGCAGAATCACATCAGTTATACATCCATTGATTTACATATTGCAATACTAGTGTCTGTTGTGCTCCGCTGCCTTTCCCATCCTCCACGCTCTCCCCTCCCCACCTCTCCCCTCCCCTCCCTTCCTCTCTCTCTACCCCCTCCACTGTATAACCCTGAGGGTCTCCTTCCATTTCCATGCAATTTCCCTTCTCTCTCCCTTTCCCTCCCACCTCTCATCCCTGTTTAATGTTAATCTTCTTCTCCTGCTCTTCGTCCCTACTCTGTTCTTAGTTACTCTCCTTATATCAAAGAAGACATTTGGCATTTGTTTTTTAGGGATTGGCTAGCTTCACTTAGCATAATCTGCTCTAATGCCATCCATTTCCCTGTAAATTCTATGATTTTGTCATTTTTTAATGCACAGTAATACTCCATTGTGTATAAATGCCACATTTTTTATCCATTCATCTATTGAAGGGCATCTAGGTTGGTTCCACAGTCTTGCTATTGTGAATTGTGCTGCTATGAACATCGATGTAGCAGTGTCCCTGTAGCATGCTCTTTTTAGGTCTTTAGGGAATAGACCAAGAAGTGGAATAGCTGGGTCAAATGGTGGCTCCATTCCCAGCTTTCCAAGAAATCTCCATACTGCTTTCCAAATTGGATGCACCAATCTGCAGTCCCACCAGCAATGTACAAGTGTACCCTTTTCCCCACATCCTCACCAGCACTTGTTGTTGTTTGACTTCCTAATGGCTGCCAATCTTACTGGAGTTAGATGGTATCTTAGGGTGGTTTTGATTTGCATTTCTCTGACAGCTAGAGATGGTGAGCATTTTTTCATGTACTTGTTGATTGACTGTATGTCCTCCTCTGAGAAGTGTCTGTTCAGGTCCTTGGCCCATTTGTTGATTGGGTTGTTTGTTCTCTTATTGTCTAATTTTTAGAGTTCTTTGTATAGTCTGGATATTAGGGCTCTATCTGAAGTGTGAGGAGTAAAGATTTGTTCCCAGGGTGTAGGCTCCCTATTTACCTCTCTTATTGTTTCTTTTGCTGAGAAAAAAAACTTTTTAATTTGAGTAAGTCCCATTTGTTAATTCTAGTTATGCCACTTTGCTGAATTCATTTATTAGCTCTAATAGTTTCTTTGTAGAGCCTTTTGGGTCTGATAGGTATAGAATCATATCATCTGCAAATAGTGATAATTTAAGTTCTTCTTTTCCTATTTTTATGCCTTTAATTTCTTTCATCTGTCTAATTGCTCTGGCCAGTGTTTAGAGAACTATGTTGAACAGAAGTGGAGAGAGAGGGAATCCCTGTCTTGTTCCAGATTTTAGAGGGAATGCCTTCAGTTTTTCTCCATTCAGAATGATGCTAGCCTGAGGCTTAGCATAGATTGCTTTTACAATATTGAGGTATGTTCCTGTTATCCCTAGTTTTTCTAGAATTTTGAACATAAAGGGATGCTGTACTTTGTTGAATGCTTTTTCCGCATCTATCGAGATGATCATTTGGTTCTTATTTTTAAGTCTATTGATGTGGTGAATAACATTTATTGATTTCCGTATATTGAACCAGCCTTGCATCACAGGGATGAATCCTACTTGATCATGGTGCACAATTTTTTTTGACATGTTTTTGTATCCGATTCGCCAGAATTTTATTGAGGATTTTTGCATCTAGGTTCATTAGAGATATTGGTCTGTAGTTTTCTTTCTTTGAAGTGTCTTTGTCTGGTTTAGGTATCAGGGTGATGTTGGCCTCATAGAATGAAGTTGGAAGGTGTCCCTCTTTTTCTATTTCCTGAAGTAGGTTGAAAAGTATTGGTATTGGTTCTTCTTTAAAGGTTTTGTAAAGTTCTGCTGTATACCCATCCAGTCCTGGGCTTTTCTTAGTTGGTAGTCTTTTGATGGTTTCTTCTATTTCCTCAATTGATATTGGTCTGTTTAGGTTGTCTATATCCTCCTGACTCAATCTGGGCAGATCATGTGACTTAAGAAATTTATCTATGCCTTCACTATCTTCTAATTTATTGGAGTATAATGATTCAAAATAGTTTTTGATTATCTTCTGTATTTCTGAAGTGTCTGTTGTGATATTGCCTTTTTCATCCCATATGCTAGTAATTTGAGTTCTCTCTCTTCTTCTCTTTGCTAGCATCACTAAGGGTCTGTCGATTTTGTTTATTTTTTCAAAGAACCAACTTTTAGTTTTGTCAATTTTTTCAATTGTTTCTTTTGTTTTGATTTCATTAATTTCAGCTCTGATTTTCATTATTTCTTGCCTTCTACTTCTTTTGCTGTTGTTTTGCTCTTCTTTTTCTAGGATTTTGAGATGAAGTATGAGATCATTTATTTGTTGGTTTTTTCTTTTTTTAAGGAATGAACTCCAAGCAATGAATTTTCCTCTTAGAACTGCTTTCAATGTGTCCCATAGATTCCGATATGTTGTGTCTGTGTTTTCATTTATCTCTAAGAATTTTTTAATTTCCTCCTTGATGTCTTCTATAACCCATTGATCATTCAGTAACCTATTGTTCATTCTCCAAGCGATGTATGCTTTTTCCTTCCTTCTTTTATTGTTGATTTTCAGTTTCATTCCATTATGATCAGATAACATGCATGGTATTATCTCTACTCCTTTATATTGTCTAAGAGTTGCCCTGTGACATAATATATGATCTATTTTTGAGAAGGATCCATGTGCTGCTGAGAAAAAAAGTATAATTGCTTGATGTTGGGTGGTATACTCTATATATGTCAATTAAGTCTAGCTTATTAATTGTGTTATTGAGTTCTATAGTTTCCTTTTTCAACTTTTGTTTGGAAGATCTGTCAAGTGGCGAGAGAGGTGTGTTGAAGTCTCCCATGATTATGGTATGGTGGTCTATTAGACTCTTGAACTTGTGAAGAGTTTGTTTGACGAACATAGCTGCACCATTGTTTGGGGCATAAATATTTATGATTGTTATGTCTTGTTGGTGTATGGTTCCCTTAAGCAGTATGTAGTGTCCCTCTTTATCCCTTTTGATTAACTTTGGCTTGAAATCTATTTTATTTGATATGAGTATGGACACTCCTGCTTGTTTCCGAAGTCCATATGAGTGATATGATTTTTCCCAGCCTTTCACCTTCAGCCTATGTATGTCTTTTCCTATCAAATGCATCTCCTGTAGGCAGCATATTGTTGGGTCTTGTTTTGTGATCCATTCTACTAGCCTGTGTCTCTTAATTGGTGAGTTTAAGCCATTAACATTTGGGTTATTATTGAGATATGGGTTGTTCTTCCAGCCATATTTGTTTATTTCTGTTACTAAACATGGTTTGTTTTCCTCTTTGATTATTCCCCCCCCTTTTACTGTCCTACCTCCCACTGTTGGTTTCCATTGTTATTTTCCATTTCCTCTTCCTATAATGCTTTGGTGAGGATGTTTTGAAGAGATGGTTTTCTAGCTGCAAATTCTTTTAACTTTTGTTTATCGTGGAAGGTTTTAATTTCATCTTCCATCCTGAAGCTTAATTTCGCTGGATACACAATTCTTGGTTGGAACCCATTTTCTTTCAGTGTTTGAAATATGTTATTCCAGGATCTTCTAGCTTTCAGAATCTGTGTTGAAAGATCAGCTGTTATCCTGATTGGCTTACCCCTAAATGTAATCTGCTTCCTTTCTCTTGTAGCTTTTAAAATTCTCTCCTTATTCTGTATGTTGGGCATCTTCATTATAATGTGTCTAGGTGTGGATCTCTTATGATTTTGCACAGTCGGCGTCCTGTAGGCTTCTAGGATTTGGGATTCTGTCTCATTCTTCAAGTCTGGGAAGTTTTCTCATATTATTTCATTGAATAGACTGCTCATTCCTTTGGTTTGGAGCTCTGTACCTTCCTGTATCCCAATGACTCTTAAGTTTGGTCTCTTAATGTTATCCCATATTTCTTGGATGTTCTGTTCATGGTTTCTTAACAGTCTTGCTGAGCTGTCTATGTTCTTTTCAAGTTGAAATACTTTGTCTTCATTGTCTGATGTTCTATCTTCTAAGTGTTCTACTCTGCTGGTAGTATTCTCCATTGAGTTTTTAAGTTGGTTTATTGCTTCCTGCATTTCTAGGATTTCTGTTTGTTTGTTTACTATAACCTCTATCTCCCTGTATAGTTGATCCTTTGCTTCCTGGATTTGTTTGTGTAATTCATTGTCGAAGTGAACTTTCATTGTCTGATTTTGCTGTCTAATGTCTTCCTTGATACTCCAGATCATCTGAAGCATGTATATCCTGAATTCTTTATCTGACATTTCATCTGCTGCAGCTGTTACCTCTTCTAAAGTTGTGTTGACCTGCATTGCTTGTGGTCCTTTCTTTCCTTGTCTTTTCATACTGCTTGCGTATCTTTCCTGCAGGCGCGGGCGGCGGCTCTGCTCTCTCCTTATTCCAGTTTGGGTGTCGTGGCTACCACGCCAGCAGGTCACTGGTCCTGTTCTGGGCGCTGGTGGCGGCTCTGTTCTGCCCCTACTCCAATTGGGGTGACGAGTGTACCACGCCGGCAGGCCACCGGGCCTGATCCGCCAGGCGGTTGCAGGTTTGCCTATCCTGTAGGCGCGGGCGGCGGCTCTACTCTGTCCCTACTCCAAATGGGGTGACGTGTCTGTCGTACCAGCAGGCCACTGGGCCTGTCCCACTGGTCGGTCGCAGATCTGCCCACCTTTCGGGCACGGGTGGCGGCTCTGCTCTGCCCCTACTCCAATTGGGGTGTCGTGACTACCCCGCCTGCAGGTCGCTGGGCCTGTTCCTGGCACGGGCGGCGACTCTGCTCTGCCCCTACTCCAATTAGGGTGGTGTGTGTACCATGCCGGCAGGCTCCTGGGCCTGATCCGCCGGTCTGTCGCAGGTCTGCCTACCTTGGAGGCGCGGGCGGCGGATCTGCCCTGCCCCTCCTACCACGCCTGCGGACCCCTGGGCCTGATCTGCAGGTTGGTCACAGGTCTGCTCACCCTGCGGGCACGGGTGGCGGTTCTGCTCCGCCCCCACTCCAATTGGGGTCACGTGTCCACCACACCACCGGCAGGGCCTGCTCCGGGCATGGGAGAAGGATCTGCTCTGCCCCTACTCCAGTTGGGGTGACGTGTGTACCAAACTGGCAGGCCACTGGGCCTGACCCGCCAGTCTGTCACAGGTCTGTTTACCTTGCAAGCATGGGGGGCAGCTCTGCCGTGCCCCTCCTACCACGCCCATGTACCACTGGGTCGCGGGTCTGCCCACCTTGCGGGTGCGGGTGGTGGCTCCACTCCGCCCCCTCTCCAATTGGGGTCACGCGGTCACCACGCTGGTGAGCTGCTGGGCCAGCTCCAGGCGCTGGCGGCGGCCCGGCTCCTCCCCTCTGGCTCGACGACAAATTGAGGAGACTTGGGTGTCTGTGCCTCACCCCCCATACCAGGAGACCAACTGTTTCTGTCGCCGCTGGTATTGATGAAGTTCTCTCCTCTGCCGCTTTCTGATGACATCAGATCTCTGCCATGTTGGTATCCTATGCGAATGGCAGCATTTCGTTCCCCTTGCCGGGCAACCAAAGCAACGGGTGAGTCCTGACCAGCCCTCAGCAGGACCCGGACTGAGAAGCAGTTTCCGTGGGCTCCTAGCCCTGGGCCAGGGCAGTTCTGGGAGCCGGCCTGGGTTAGGATTTGGGATAGGTTAAGGTTTCAAGTTTGGGCTTGAATTAGTTTTAGGATTAGGGTTAGGGTAATGATAGGGTTAGGTTTAGGATTCATGTTAGGTTTAGGGTAATGAAAGGGTTAGGATTTGGGATAGGGTTAGGTTTATGTCTAGGGTTATCATTATGGTTAGGGTTATGGTTATGGTAATGGATAGAGTTAGAGATCAGTTTAAGACTAGAGTTATGGTTACAATTAGGGCTAGTGTTAGAGTTAGCTTAGGTTTAAAGCTAGGTTTAGGGCTCAGATTAGGGCTAGGTTTTGGGTAATGTTAGGGCTAGGGTTAGGGTTACAGTTAATGCAAGTACTAGGTTTACAATTAGGGCTAGTTTTAGGGTTTTAGTGCTAGGTTTACTGTTAGGGTTAGGCTTAGTGTTAGGGTGATGTTAAGAGCTATAAGTGTTAGGATCAGTGTCAGGTTCAGGGTTAGTTTTAGGGTTCAGCTTCCAACTCGAATTAGGGCTATGGTTAGGTCTAGATGTAAGGTTAGGGTTTGGTTTAGGTTAATGGTTAGGGTTAGAGCTATGACTCGTTTTTTTTTTTTTTTTTTTTTTTTTTGGTGGCAGGATAGGGCTAGCATTAGGGCTCATTTTAGGATTAGTGTTATGATTTGGGCTAATGTTAGGGTTAGCTTAGGCTTCAGGTTAGGGCTAGATTTAGAGTTACATTTTGCCTAAGGTTAGTGCTAGGGATAATGATAGGGAAAGAGTTAGCACTAGGGTTAGGGCTAGGGTTAGGGTTACAGTAAGGGATAGGGTTAGAATGAGTGATAGGGCTAGTGTGAGAGTTAGAGTTAGTCTTAGGGCCAGGGTTAGGGTTAGGTTTAGGAATAGGGCTAAATTACAGCTAGGGTTATGTTAGGGCTATGGTTAGGGCTAGTTTTAGGATTAGGCTTAGACAACGAGTTAGGGTTAGATTTAGAATTAGGTTTCGATCTAGGGTTAGTGCCCAGGCTAAGGATAAGGCAAGGGTTACCACTAGGGTTAGGGTTAGAGTTATGTTTTAGTTTAGAGTAAGGGATGTGGTTATAGCTAGGTTTAGGGGAAGGGCGAAGGTTAGTATTAGGGTTTGCACTAGGGTTAGGTTGAGGGTTATGAGTAAGACTGTGTTTAGGGCTACATTGAGGACTAGGATTTTTTTTTAGGCTTAGGGACAGTATTAGGGCTATGGCTAATGTAAGGTCTAGGGTTACATTTAGGGATAGATTTGGTGTTAAGTTTATAGCTTGGTCCAGTGTAAGGGTTAGATTTTTGGTTAGGGTCAGGTTTAGATCTAGGGTGGAATAAGGGTCAGGATTACGGTTTGGGTTAAGTTAGTGTTTAGTTGAAGGGCTAGAATTAGTGGTAGAATTAGGGTTAGGGTAATGACAGGGTTAGATTTTGGGTTTAGGTTTGATTAAGTGTAATTCATAGGATTAGGGTTAGGTCTAGGATTATCAGAAGGGTTAGGGTTATCGTTAGGGTAAGGATAGGGTTAGCCCAAAGGTTATAGCTAGGTTTATGTATACGATTAGGGCTAGTGTTTGGGTTAGGGTTAGGTTTAAGTTTAGGTTTAAAGCTAGGTTTAGGACACGAATTAAGGCAAGGTTTTGGGTAAGTTTAGGGCTAGGGTTAAGATTACCACTAATGTATGAAGTAGATTTATGATTATAGCTAGTTATTGTGTTAGAGTTAGGTCAAGGTCTAGTGTTAAGGTTAGGTTTACAGTGATGATGTTAGAGCCAGGGTTAGTGTTAGGGTCAGAGTCAGGTTCAGGGTTAGTTTTCGGGTTAGGGTTAGACTATAATTAGGGATAGGGTTAGGGATAGGTGTAGGGTTAGGGTTTGGTTTAGGTTAAGGGTTAAGGTTAGGGCTATGACTCGGCTTTGTTTTAGGGCTACGGATAGGGTTAGGGCTAGTTTTAAGATTAGTCTTAGGGTTAGGGCTAATGTAAGTGTGAGATTTGTGCTTAGTTTAAGGGTTAGGGATAGGAGTAGAGTTATGGCTAGGTTAAGTCTTAGGGTTAGGGTTAAATTTAGAGTTAGATTTAGATCTAGGTTTTGAGGTAAAGCTAAGTACAGGGCTAGGGTAGGGCTATGTTTAGGGCTAGGTGTATGGTGATGGTAAGGGATAGGGTTAGAACTAGGTATAGAGCAAGTGTTAGAGTTAGTCTTAGGGCTAAGGTTAGGGTTAGGGATAGGGCTAAATTAGGGCTTGGATTAGGGCAGAATTAGTGTTAGGGTTAGGCCTAGGGTTAGGGCTAGGGTTAGTGTTAGGTTTAGGGTTAGGGCTAGGATTAGGGTAAGGGATGGGAATATAGCTAGTTTTAGGACCAGGGTGAGAATTAGGGTTAAGGTTAGGGTTAACGTTAGGGTTAGGGTTATGATTAAGTCGAGGTTCATGACTAGGATGTGCGCAACTTTTGTATTAGGGTTAGGGCTAGGATTAGAGCTAGAGCTAACATCAGGTCTAGGGTAGGCTTAGGGATACTTTTAGTGTAAGTTTTATGGTTAGGTATTGTAAAGGCTAGGTTTCTTGTTAGGGTCAGGTTTAGAGCTATGGGTGTTATTTGAGTCAGGGTCAAGTTTAGGGTTAGGGTTAGGGTTAGGTTAAGGTTTAGGTTTAGGGCTCAAACTAGTCTTATATTTAGGGATTGGGTAATGACACAGTTAGATTTAGGGTTCAGGTTAGGTGTAGGTTAATGGATAGAGTTAAGGCTAGTGCTATGATTATGGTTCTGCCTAGGGTTAGCATAAGGATTATAGTTATCTTAGGGTAATGAATAGGGTTAGAGCTAGGGTTAGGGCTAGAGTTATGGTTAGGATTAGGTCTAGGGTTAGACTTAGGTTTATAGTTAGGGCTAGGGTTATTATTAGGGTTAGCTTTAGGCTTAAAGCTAAGGTAGGGCTTGGTTTAGGGCTAGATTTTGGAATAGGTTAGGGTTATGGCTAATGTAAGAACTAGTGTAATGCTTAAGACTAGTTTTATGGTTAATGCCAGGGCTAGGTGTAGTTTTAGGGTTAGGGTTAAGTTTAGAGCTAGGGTTAGTGTTAGTGTCAGGGACAATGTTCGGGTAGGGTAAAGGTTAGGGTTAAAGCCAGAATTTGGACTAGGGTTAGTTCTAGATGTAGGGTTAGAATTTGGATTAGGTTAAGGGTTATTGTTAAGGCTAGGTCTAGTTTGTCTTTAGGACTAAAGCTATAGTTATGGCTAGATTTAGGATTAGGTTTAGGTCTAGGGCTATTGTTAGGGTTGGGTTTATGTATAAGGTTACCAGTAGGGCTAGTGTTAGGGTTTGGTTTAGGGTTAGGTTTAGATTTAGACCTAAGATTAGTGTTAGGGTCAGAATAATGGTCAGGGATAGGGTTAGGGTTTGGGTTATGGTTAGATCTAGAATGAAGGCTAGGGTTCAGACTAGTTATAGAGTTGGATTTTGGTTAGGCTAAGGATTAGTGCTAAGAATATGGTGGTTAGCATTAGGGTGAGGGTTTGGCATAGGGTAAGGGATAAGGTTAGAGCTAGGGTTAGGACTAGGGTTAGGGTTAGGTTTAGGGTTAAAGCTCTTGTTAGGGCTTGGATTACAGCTAGATTTGTATTACGGTTAGAGCCAGTGTTATTGTTATGCCTATTTTAAGATATTGAGTTATGATTAGGGTTAGTTTTAGGGTCAAGTTTAGGCCTAGATCTAGTGTTAGGGTTAGGTTTAAGGTTAGGGTATGTTTAGAGCTAGGTTTAGTGTTTGGACCTGAGTCAGGGTCATGTTTATTTTTAGGGTTAGGGTTAGGTTTCAAATTAGGGCTAGGGTTAGGGCTGGTGTAGGGTTAGGGTTTGGTATAGCGTAAAAATTACTGTTAGGGGTGTGGCTTGGTTTTTTTGGGGGGCTAGGGCTAGGGTTAGGGCTAATTTTAGGGATAAACTTAGGGTTAGAGATAGTTTCAGGGTTAGGCTGAGGCATCAGTTTAGGGTTAATTTTTAGAGATAGGTTTCGATCTAGAGTCAGTGCTAGGGCTAAGGATAGTGCAAGGGGTATGACTAAGGTTAGTTCTTGGGTTAGAGTTACAGTAAGGGATAGGTCTTGTGTGAGAATTATAGTTAGTCTTAATTGTAGGCTTAGGGTTAGGAATAGGGCTATGTTAGGTCTAGGATTAGGGCTAGGTTTAATGTTAGGGTTAGGGCTAGAGTTAGGGTTATGATTAGGGCTAGGGTTAGGGTTAGGGTAAGGGTTAGGGTTTAAGCTAAAATTAGGGCTAGGGGAGAGTTAGATTTAGTGTTAGGTCTGGATTAGGGTTATGGTTATGGTTAGGGTTAGAGTTGGGGTTAGGGCTAGGGTTTCATTAGGGTTAGGTTTAGTTTCAGAGTAATGTATTGGATTAGTAGTAAGATTAGATTTAGGGAGAGGCTGAGCCGCCACCTCCCCCTGCGCCGGCAAAGTAGAGGGAACTGTGACCACGTACAGAGCAGGCCCAGCGGCCTGCTGAGGGGCAGAGCCGCCCCCCACCCCCCGCGCCTGCCAGGTAGGGGAACTGTGACCACCGACAGAAAAGGCTCAGTGGCCCTCGGCGGGACAGAGCTTCCAATCACTCCTGCAAGGTAGGCGGGCCTGCGACCCACCGGCAGAAGAGGAGCAGCGGCCTGCTGAGAGGCTGAGCCGCCCCCTCCCCCTGCGCCGGCATAGTAGAGGGAACTGTGACCACCCACAGAACAGGCCCAGCGGCCTGCTGAGGGGCAGAGCCGCCCACCACCCCCCGCGCCTGCCAGGTAGGCGGAACTGTGACCACCGACAGAAAAGGCCCAGTGGCCCGCGGAGGGGCAGAGCTTCCAATCACTCCTGCAAGGTAGGCGGGCCTGCGACCCACCAGCAGAAGAGGAGCTGCGGCCTGCTGAGAGGCAGAGCTGCCCCCTCCCCCCCGCGCCTGCAAGGTAGACGGAACTGTGACCACCATCAGAACAGGTCAGACCTGCAACCGAGAGACAGAACAGGCCCAGTGGCCTGAGGAAGGGTAGAGCCGCCCCCCCCGCACCTGCAAGGTAGGCGGACCTGCGACCCACTGGCAGTACAGCCCCAGAGGCCTGCAGAGGGGCAGTGCCGCTGCCTGCGCCTGCAAAGTAGGCAGAACTGCGACCACTGACAGAACAAGCCTAGCGGCCCGCAGAGGGACAGAGCCGTCGCCCGCGCCTGCAAGGTCGGCGGACCTGCTACCGACCGGCAGAGCAGGCCCAGCGGCCTGCCAGCGTGGTAGGCACATTGCCCCAATTGGAGGAGGGGCAGAGCCGCCGCCCACGCCTGTGAGGGAGACTTTGCAACTATACAAGACCAATATAAATATATAGGGGGAAAATTCAATAGCACAACAGTTTCACCAAGTAGAAAGGAACGCGAACAGTATGAAGAGACAAGGAAAGAAAGGACCACAAGCATTGCAGGTCAACTCAACGTTAGAAGAGGTAATAGCTGCAGCAGATGGAATGTCAGATAAAGAATTCAGGATACACATGCTTCAGATGATCTGCAGTCTCAAGGAAGACATCAGACAGCAAAATCAGACAATGAAAGATCACTTCAACAATGAATTACATAAACAAATCCAAGAAGCAAAAGATCAACTATACAGGGAAATAGAGGTTATAAAAAAACAAACAAACAGAAATCCTAGAAATGCAGGAAGCAATAAGCCAACAAAACTCAATTGAGAATACTACCAGCAGAGTAGAACACTTAGAAGACAGAACATCAGACAATGAAGATAAAGTATTTCAACTTGAAAAGAACATAGACAGCTCAGCAAGACTGTTAAGAAACCATGAGCAGAACATCCAAGAAATATGGGATAACATCAAGAGACCAAATTTAAGAGTCATTGGGATACAGGAAGGGACAGAGTTTCAAATCAAAGGAATGAGCAATCTATTCAATGAAATAATACGAGAAAACTTCCCAGACTTGAAGAATGAGACAGAACCCCAAATCCTAGAAGCCTACAGGACGCCGAATGTGCAAAATCATAAGAGACCCACACCTAGACACATTATAATGAAGATGCCCAACATACAGAATAAGGAGAGAATTTTAAAAGCTACAAGAGAAAGGAAGCAGATCACATTTAGGGGTAAGCCAATCAGGATAACAGCTGATCTTTCAACACAGACTCTGAAAGCTAGAAGATCCTGGAATAACATATTTCAAACACTGAAAGAAAATGGGTTCCAACCAAGAATTGTGTATCCAGCGAAATTAAGCTTCAGGATGGAAGATGAAATTAAAACCTTCCACGATAAACAAAAGTTAAAAGAATTTGCAGCTAGAAAACCATCTCTTCAAAACATCCTTGGCAAAACATTACAGGAAGAGGAAATGGAAAATAACAATGAAAACCAACAGTGGGAGGTAGGACACTAAAGGGGGGAAAATAATCAAAGTGGAAAACAAACCATGTTTAGTAACATAAATAAACAAATATGGCTGGAAGAACAACCCATATCTCAATACTAACCCTAAATGTTAATGGCTTAAACTCACCAATCAAGAGACACAGGCTAGTAGAATGGATCACAAAACAAGACCCAACAATATGCTGCCTACAGGAGACGCATTTGATAGGAAAAGACATACATAGGCTGAAGGTGAAAGGTTGGGAAAAATCATATCACTCATATGGACTTCGGAAACAAGCAGGAGTGTCCATACTCATATCAAATAAAATAGATTTCAAGCCAAAGTTAATCAAAAGGGATAAAGAGGGACACTACATACTGCTTAAGGGAACCATACACCAACAAGACATAACAATCATAAATATATATGCCCCAAACAATGGTGCAGCTATGTTCATCAAACAAACTCTTCTCAAGTTCAAGAGTCTAATAGACCACCATACAATAATCATGGGAGACTTCAACACACCTCTATCACCACTGGATAGATCTTCCAAACAAAAGTTGAATAAGGAAACTATAGAACTCAATAACACAATTAATAATCTAGACTTAATTGACATATATAAAATTTACCACCCAACATCAAGCAGTTACAGTTTTTTCTCAGCAGCACATGGATCCTTCTCAAAAATAGATCATATATTATGTCACAGGGAAACTCTTAGACAATATAAAGGAGTAGAGATAATACCATGCATCCTATCTGATCATAATGGAATGGAACTGAAAATCTACGATAAAAGAAGGAAGGAAAAAGAATACATCACTTGGAGAATGAACAATAGGTTACTGCATGATCAATGGGTTATAGAAGACATCAAGGAGGATATTAAAAAATTCTTAGAGATTAATGAAAACACAGACACAACATATCGGAATCTATGAGACACATTGAAAGCAGTTCTAAGAGGAAAATTCATTGCTTGGAGTTCATTCCTTAAAAAAAGAAAAAACCAACAAATAAATGATCTCATACTTCATCTCAAAATCCTAGAAAAAGAAGAGCAAAACAACAGCAAAAGAAGTACAAGGCAAGAAATAATTAAAATCAGAGCTGAAATTAATGAAATCGAAACAAAAGAAACAATTGAAAAAATTGACAAAACTAAAAGTTGGTTCTTTGAAAAAATAAACAAAATCGACAGACCCTTAGCCATGCTAGCGAAGAGAAGAAGAGAGAGAACTCAAATCACTAACATACGGGATGAAAGAGGCAATATCACAACAGACACTTCAGAAATACAGAAGATAATCAAAAATTATTTTGAATCCTTATACTCCAATAAATTAGAAGATAGTGAAGGCATAGATAAATTTCTTAAGTCATATGATCTGCCCAGATTGAGTCAGGAGGATATAGACAACCTAAACAGACCAATATCAATTGAGGAAATAGAAGAAACCATCAAAAGACTACCAACTAAGAAAAGCCCAGGACTGGATGGGTATACAGCAGAGTTTTACAAAACCTTTAAAGAGGAACTAATACCAATACTTTTCAAGCTACTTCAGGAAATAGAAAAAGAGGGAGAACTTCCAAATTCATTCTACGAGGCCAACATCACCCTGATACCTAAACCAGATAAAGACACTTCAAAGAAAGAAAACTACAGACCAATATCTCTAATGAACCTAGATGCAAAAATCCTCAATAAAATTCTGGCCACTCGGATACAAAAACATATCAAAAAAATTGTGCACCATGATCAAGTAGGATTCATCCCTGCGATGCAAGGCTGGTTCAATATACGGAAATCAATAAATGTTATTCACCACATCAATAGAATTAAAAATAAGAACCATATGATCATCTCGATAGATGCGGAAAAAGCATTCGACAAAGTACAGCATCCCTTTATGTTCAAAACTCTAGAAAAACTAGGGATAACAGGAACATACTTCAATATTGTAAAAGCAATCTATGCTAAGCCTCAGGCTAGCATCATTCTGAATGGAGAAAAATTGAAGGCATTCCCTCTAAAATCTGGAACAAGACAGGGATGCCCTCTCACACCACTTCTGTTCAATATAGTTCTCGAAACACTGGCCAGAGCAATTAGACAGACGAAAGAAATTAAAGGCATCAAAATAGGAAAAGAAGAACTTAAGTTATCACTATTTGCAGATGACATGATTCTATACCTAGCAGACCCAAAAGGGTCTACAAAGAAACTATTAGAGCTAATAAATGAATTCAGGAAAGTGGCAGGATATAAAATCAACACGCATAAATCAAAGGCATTCCTGTATATCAGCGACAAATCCTCTGAAATGGAAATGAGGACAACCACTCCATTCACAATATCTTCAAAAAAAATAAAATACTTGGGAATCAACCTAACAAAAGAGGTGAAAGCCTTATACAATGAAAACTACAGAACCCTAAAGAGAGAAATAGAAGAAGATCTTAGAAGATGGAAAAATATACCCTGTTCATGGATAGGCAGAACTAACATCATCAAAATGGCGATATTACCAAAAGTTCTCTATAGGTTTAATGCAATGCCAATCAAAATCCCAACGGCATTTCTTGTAGAAATAGAGAAAGCAATCATGAAATTCATATGGAAAAATAAAAGACCCAGAATTGCAAAAACAATGCTAAGCAGGAAGTGTGAATCAGGCGGTATAGTGATACCAGACTTCAAACTATACTACAGAGCAATAGTAACAAAAACAGCATGGTACTGGTACCAAAACAGGCGGGTGGACCAATGGTACAGAATAGAGGACACAGAAACCAATCCACAAAACTACAACTATCTTATATTTGATAAAGGGGCTAAAAGCATGCAATGGAGGAAGGATAGCATCTTCAACAAATGGTGCTGGGAAAACTGGAAATCCATATGCAACAAAATGAAACTGAATCCCTTTCTCTCGCCATGCACAAAAGTTAATTCAAAATGGATCAAGGAGCTTGATATCAAATCAGAGGTATGCCGTCTGATAGAAGAAAAAGTTGGCTACAATCTACATACTGTGGGGTCGGGCTCCAAATTCCTCAATAGGACACCCATAGCACAAAAGTTAATAACTAGAATCAACAAATGGGACTTACTCAAACTAAAAAGTTTTTTCTCAGCAAAAGATACAATAAGAGAGGTAAATAGAGAGCCTACATCCTGGGAACAAATCTTTACTCCTCACACTTCAGATAGAGCCCTAATATCCAGAGTATACAAAGAACTCCAAAAATTAGACAATAAGATAACAAACAACCCAATCAACAAATGGGCCAAGGACCTGAACAGACACTTCTCAGAGGAGGACATACAATCAATCAACAAGTACATGAAAAAATGCTCACCATCTCTAGCAGTCAGAGAAATGCAAATCAAAACCACCCTAAGATACCATCTCACTCCAGTAAGATTGGCAGCCATTATGAAGTCAAACAACAACAAGTGCTGGCGAGGATGTGGGGAAAAGGGTACACTTGTACATTGCTGGTGGGACTGCAAATTGGTGCAGCCAATTTGGAAAGCAGTATGGAGATTTCTAGGAAAGCTGGGAATGGAGCCACCATTTGACCCAGCTATTCCCCTTCTCGGTCTATTCCCTAAAGACCTAAAAAGAGCATGCTACAGGGACACTGCTACATCGATGTTCATAGCAGCACAATTCACAATAGCTAGACTGTGGAACCAACCTTGATGCCCTTCAATGGATGAATGGATAAAAAAAATGTGGCATTTATACACAATGGAGTATTACTCTGCATTAAAAAATGACAAAATCATAGAATTTACAGGGAAATGGATGGCATTAGAGCAGATTATGCTAAGTGAAGCTAGCCAATCCCTAAAAAACAAATGCCAAATGTCTTCTTTGATATAAGGAGAGTAACTAAGAACAGAGTAGGGTCGAAGAGCATGAGAAGAAGATTAACATTAAACAGGGATGAGAGGTGGGAGGGAAAGGGAGAGAGAAGGGAAAATGCATGGAAATGGAAGGAGACCCTCAGAGTTATACAAAAGTACATACAAGAGGAAGTGAGGGGAAGGGGAAAAATAATACAAGGGGGACAAACGAATGTCAGTAGAGGGGGCAGAGAGAGAAGAGGGGAGGGGAGGGGAGGGGAGGGGGGATAGTAGAGGATAGGAAAGGCAGCAGAATACAACAGACACTAGTATGGCAATATGTAAATCAATGGATGTGTAACTGATGTGATTCTGCAATCTGTATATGGGGTAAAAATGGGAGCTCATAATCCACTTGAATCAAATTGTGAAATATGATATATCAAGAACTATGTAATGTTTTGAACAGCCAACAATAAAAAATTTAAAAAAAATAAAAAAATGTTTTCATGTACAATATGGTAACAGAAAAAAAAAAAAGATTAGATTTAGGGTTAAGTTTAGGTTATGGTTAAATTTAGGTTTTGGGATAAGTTTAGTTTTGATTCATGGTATGGTTTAGGGTTAAGTTTATGGCAAGGGTTAAGTTAAGGGTTAGGTTGAGGGTTAGGTTTATGATTAGGGTTAGGGATAGGGTTAGATTTAGGGCTAGGGTTATTATTAGGGTTAGGGTAATGTTAGGGTTAGAGCTTGGGTTAGTACTAGGGTTAAATTTAGGAATAGAACTAAAGTTAGGTTTATATTTGAAATAGGACTAGGGTTATGTTTAGGCTAAGGGATAGGCTTTGAGCTAGGGTTATGTCTAAGGCCAGGGTTAGGATTAGGGCTACATTTAGGATTATGGTTATGCTCAAGGTAGGTTTGGGCCTCGGATTAGGGCTAGGTTTTGTGTTAGGTTTAGGCCCAGGGTTAAGGCAATGTGTAATGTAAGATCTAGGATTCTGATTAGAGCTAGTTTTAGGGTTAAGATTATGGCTATGTCTAGTTGTAGGTTTAGGTTTTGGGTTAGGTTCAGATTTAAAGCTAGATTTAGGGTTAGTGTTATGGTCAGTGTTCAGGTTAGATTTAGGTTGAGGGTGAAAGCCATTATTAGGACTAGGGTTAGGTTTAGGGATATGGTTAGTGTTTGCTTTAGTTAAGGACTATGTTAGGGTTGGGCTCAGGTTTTTTTAGGTCTAGGTCTAGAGTTATGGCTATATTTAGGATTAGGCTTAGGTCTAGGGCTTGTGTTAGGGTTATGTTTAGGTATTAGTTTACTGGTAGGGCTAGTTTTAGGGTTTGGTTTAGGGTGAGGGTCAGATTTAGACTGAGGGTCGGTTTTAGGGTAACAATTTGAGTTAGGGTAGAGCTAGAATGAGGGCTAGGGTTAGGACTAGTAATAGGGTTAGGGTTTGGATTAGGCTGTGGATTAGGATTAGGACTAAGGTTAGTATTATGGATAGAGTCTGGCTTAGGTGATAGAGTTAGAGCTCGGGTTAGGGCTAGGGTTAGGGTTAGGGCTAGGGCTAGGTTTAGGTTTAGTTTTACATCTAGGGTTAGGTTTCAGATTCGGGCTAGGTTTTCTGTTAGGTTTAGGGCTATTTTTAGGGCTATGGCTAATATAAGAACTAAGGTTATGATTAGAGATAGTATTTGGTCTAGATCTAGTGTTAGCACACCTTTAGGATTAGTATGATATTTAGAACTAAGGTTAGTGTTAGAATATAAGTCAGGATCAGGGTTAATTATAGGAGTAGGACCTGGATTAGAGATAGAAGGTTATGGCTAGGTTTAGGATTCGGGTTTGATTTAGGTTAACATTTAGGGTTAGGACAATGGCTCGGTTTTGTTTAAGGGATAAGGCTAGGGTTACGGCTAGTTTTAGGATTAGTGATAGTGTTAGGTCTAGTGGTAGGTTGAGGATTAGGCTTAGGGTTAGGGTCAAATGTAGAGTTATGGTTAGATCTAGGGTAGGGTCTAGGGAAAGTGTTAGGGATAAGGTTAGGGCATGTGTTAGGTTTATTGTAATGGATAGGGTTAGAACTAGAAATAGGGCTAGGGGAAAAGTTAGAGTTAGTCTTAGGCCAAGGTTAGGGGTATAGTTAGTGTTAGGAATAAATTAGGGCTAGGATTAGTGGTAGGGTTAGTGTTATGGATAGCCCTATGTTTAGGACTAGAGATATGGTTAGTGTTAGGGTTAGGGTTAGTGATAGGGTTAGGAAAAAGGATGGGATTATACCTAAGTTCAGGTCTAGGGTGAGGGTTAAAAAGAGAGATAGGGCTAGAGTTAGGGTTTGGATTAGAATTAAGTCTAGGTATAGGCCTAAGTTGAGGACTAGTGTTTGTGTTAGGGTTAGGGCTAGAATTAGGGCTTTGGCTAATGTCAGGTCTGGGTTTATGGTTATGATTAGTTTAAGGTTTAGGTTATGGCTAGGTCTAGTGTAAGGATTAGGTTTAGGTTATGGATCAGGTTTAAAACTAGGTGTATTATTAGGGTCATAGTCTGGGTTAGTGTATGGAGTTAGGTTAAGGATAAATCTTAGGTTTCAAATTAGCACTAGGGTTAGTGTTAAGGTTACGATAATGGATATGGTTAAGTTTAGGGTTAAGGTTAGATTTAGAGTAATGGACAGGTTTAGGTTTAGGAATAGGGTTAGGTTTAGGCCTAGGGATAGAATTTAGTTAGGGTTATGGTTAGGGTAATAGATTGGATTAGAGCTATATTTAGGACTAGTGTTATGGCTAGGTTAGAGCTATGGCTAGGTTTAGGCCTAGGGATAGAATTCAGTTAGGGTTATGGTTAGGGTAATAGATTGGATTAGAGCTATATTTAGGACTAGGGTTATGACTAGGTTATAGCTATGGCTAGGGTTAGGCCTAGGGTTATAATTTGGTTAGGGTTATGGTTAGGGTAATGGATAAGATTAGAGCTAGGGAAAGCACTAGGATTATGGTTAGGATTAGGGTTTTGGTTTGGGTTAGATTCTTGGTTAGGACAAGGTTTAGGTTTATGGTTAGGTTTAGGTTAAGTGTTAGGGCTAGGGTTAGGGTTAGGGCTAGGATTAAAGCTAGTGTTAGGGCTCTGATTAGGTCTAGGTTTTGAGTTAGGTTAGGGCTATTTAGGAGTACGGCTAATATTAGAACTAGGATTATAATTAGGGCTAGTGTTATGTTTAGCATTATGTCTAAATCTAGTGTGTAGATTAGGTTTAGGTTTAGGTTTAGGGTGATGAGTAGAGATGGGGTTAGTGTTACCATCAGAATCAGGATCAGGGATACTGATCAGGGTTAGGGATAGACTGGAATTAGGGCTAGGGTTAAGGCTAGGTGTAGGGTTAGGGTTAGTGTAAGGGTTAGGGTAAGAATTAGGGACAGGTCTAATGTCAAGTCTAGGATTATTGTTTGGTTAGGGTTAGCGTTAGGGCTTTGTCACAGTTTTGTTTTACAGCTAGGGCTACTTTTAGGATTAACTATACTGTTAGCACTAGTCGTATGGTGAAGTTTAGGCTTAGATTTATTGTTATGGTTAGATCTAGGTTTAGGGCTATGGCTAGGTTTAGGGCTAAGGTTAGGGCTAGTGTTAGGGTTATTAATGGATAGAATTAGAACTAGAAATAAGGCTAGGGCAAGAGTTAGAATTAGTCTTAGGGCTAGGGTTAGGGATACATCTAGGGTTAGGGCTAAATTACCACTAGATTTAGGGCTAGGGTTAGTGTTAGGGTTAGGCCTAGGGTTAGGGTTAGGGTTAGTGTTAGGGGAAGGAATGGGATTATAGTTAGGTTTAAGGCTAGGGTGAGGGTTAGCATTAGGTTTAGGGCTAGGGTTAGGATTAAGGCTATGTTTAGTGCTAGGATGAGGGCTTGTGTTAGGGCTAGGGCTAAGATTAGAGACAGGGCTAATGTCAGGTCTAGATTTCTGGTTAGTGTTAGTTTTAGGGTTAGGTTATGGCTAGGTCTAGTGCAAGGGTTAGGTTTAGTAAGGGTCAGGTTTAAAGCTAGGTGTATTATTAGGGTCAGGGTTCAGGTAGAGTTTGGTTTAGGTTTAGTTTTAGGGTTAAGGATTGAATTAGCTTTATGGTTAGGGTTACGGGTAGGATAATGGATAGGATTAGGTTTAGGGTTCAGGTAGATTTAGAGTAATGAATAGGGTTAGTGTTAGTGATAGGGTTAGCTTTACTCCTAGGGTTAGCATATGAGTTAGGCTCATCTTTAGGGTAATGGATAGTGTTAGAGCTAAGGTTAGGGCTAGGGATAAGGTTACGATTAGGGTAAGGGTTAGGCCTAGGGTTAGTGTCAAGGATAGGTTTAGGGTAAGTATTAGCAATTGAGCTAGGGTTAGGTCTTGGGTGAGGGTTAGGGTTAGAGTCAGGGCTAGGGTTAGGGTTAGAGTTATGTTTAGGGTAAGCGCTAGAGTTTGAGCTAGATTTAGGGCTAGGGCAAACATAGGATTAGGCTTAGGTCTAGGGTTATGATTAGGGTTACCATTAGGGCTAGGTTTATAGTTAGGATAAGGGCTAGGTTTTGTGTGAGGTTTAGGGCTAACAATAGGGCTATCGGAAATATAAGAGCTCCTAGCTCTTACATGTTAATGGCTAGTTTTGGGGTCAGGGTTATGGATATGTCTAGTGTTAGGGTTAGGTTTTGGGTTAGGATTAGGTTTAGAGCTAGAGTTTGTTTAGGGTTGAGGGTAATTGTTCAGGATAGGGTTAGGTTTAGGGTGAGTGCCAGAATTATGACTAGCGTTGGGTCTAGGGATAGGGTTAGTCTTTAAGTTAGGTTAATGGTTATTGTTAGGGCTAGTGCTAGGTTTTTGTTTAGGGCTAGGGCTAGATTTATGACTCTATTTAGGAGTAGGTTTGGTTTAGTGCTAGTGTTACTGTTAGGTTTAACTATAGGTTTACTGGTATGGGAAGTGTTAGGGTTTGGTTTAGTGTTAGGGTCAGGTTTAGACTTAGGGTTAGTGTTAGGATCAGAATAAGGGTCAGGGTTAGGGTTAGGTTTAGAGCTAGAATGAGGGCTAGGCTAGGACTAGTAATAGAGTTAGGGTTTAGGGTATGCTAAGGATTAAGTTTAGGACTAGGGTATCATTAGGGTGAAGGTTTGGCTTACGGAAAGGGATAGGGTATAATTTAGGATTAGGTTTAGGGTTAGGTTTAGGGCTAGGATTAGGGTTAGGGTTAGAGTTAAAAAGTTAGGTTAGGTCTGGAATTCGGGCTAGGATTTGTGTTATCATTAGGGCTATGGCTAATGAAAGAACTAGGTTTCTGTTTAGAGTTAGTTCTAGGGTTAGCATTAGGGCAATGTTTAGAGCTAGATTAGTGTTAGGGGCCAAGTCGGGGTCAGGGTTATTTCTAGGGTTAGGGTTAGGACTCAAATTAGGGCTAGGTTTAGGGCTAGGTGTAGCTTTAGGTTTTGGTTTAGGTTAAGGTTTAGGGTTATGGCTCAGTTTTGTTTTAGGTTTAGGGTAGATTTAGGGCTAGTTTTCCAATTAGCATTAGAGTTAAAGCTAGTGTTAGGGAGAGGTTTATACTTAATTTTAGTTTTAGATCTAGGTTTAAGCCTTTGGCAAAGGTTAGGGCTAAGTGTGGGGCTAGGAATAGGGCTAGCATTAGGGTTAAGGTAAGGGATAGGTTTAAAACAAGGGATAGGGCTAGGGCGAGAGTTAGAATTAGTCTTAGGAATAGGGATAGGGTTAAGTTTAGTGTTAGGGCTAAATTAGGGCTCGGATTAGTGCTAGGGTTAGTGTTAGATTTAGGCCTAGGTTTAGGGCTAGGGTTAGGGTTAGCATTAGGGTTAGGATAAGGTATGATGTTACAACTATGTTTAGTGTTAGGACAAGGGATAAATTTAGGGTTAGGGCTAGGGTTAAATTTGGGGTTAGGATTAAGTCTAGGCTTAGAACTAGGATTAGGGCTAGGGATAGGGCTAATGTCAGGTCTAGGGTTAAGGTTAGGCTAGGGTTAGGGACAGGGCTATGGCTCACTTTTGTTTTAGAACTAGGCCAATTGTTAGTGCTAGTTTTATGATTAGTGATACTGTTAGGGCTAGTGATAGGATGAAGTTTAAGCTTAGATTTATTGTTATGATTAGATCTAGGTTTAGGGCTATGGTTAGGATTAGGGCTAAGTTTAGGTTTAGTGTTAGGGCTATGGCAATGGATAGGGAACTAGAAATAGGGCTAGGGCAAGAATTTGAGTTAGTTTTTGGGCTAGGGTTAGGGGTAGGTTTAGGGTTAGGGCTAAATTAGGGCTAGGATTAGCGCTAGGGTTAGTGTTAGTGTTAGGCCTAGGGTTAGGTTTACTGTTAGTGTTAAGGTTAGGATAGATTTAGGGGAAGGGATAGGGTTATAGCTAGTTTTAGGGCTACAGCGAGGGTTAGAATTAGGGTTAGGAATAAGGTTAGGGTTTGGGTTAGGGTTAAGGCTAGGTTTATTGTTAAGCTAAGGGTTTGTGTTAGGGCTAGGGCTAGGATTACAGAAAGGCTAATGTCAGGTCTAGGTTTATGGTTAGTATTAGTTTTAGTGTTAGGTTATGGCTATGTCTATTGTAAGATTTAGGTGTAGGGTACGGATCAAGGTTAGAGCTAGGTGTATTATTAGGGTCAGGGTCCGGGTAGGGTTTGGTTTAGGTTAAGATTTAGGGTTAAAGCTTGAATTAGCAGTGGGTTATGTTTAGGGTTAGGGTAATGGATAGAATTGGTTTATTGTTCAGGTTAGGTTTAGAGTAATGGATAGGGTTAGTGTAAGCGATAGGGTTATCATTAGGCCTAAGGATAGCATTTGAGTTAAGCTTATCTTTAGGGTAATGGATAGGGTTAGAGCTAAGTTTAGGGCTAGGGTTAAGGTTAGGATTAGGGTTTGGGTTAGGGTTAGGCCTAGGGTTAATGTTAGGGTTAGGTTTAGGGTAAGTGTAGGCATATGAGTTAGGGTTAGAGCTAGGACAAGGGTTAGGGTTTGAGTCAGGGCTAGGGTTAGGTTTAGGGTCAGGGTTATGTTTAGACTAAGGATTAAAGTTTGAGCTAGGGTTAGGGCTAGGGCGAGGGTTAGCATTAGGTTTAGGTCTAAGATTATGGTTACGGTTATGATTAGGGCTAGGTTTAGGGCTAGGATAAGGGCTAGGTTTTGTGTGGTATTTAGGGCTAACGTTAGGGCTATGGGTAATATAAGAGCTAGGGATACGGTTATGGCTAGTGTTAGGGTCAGCGTTATGGATAAGTCTAGTGTTAGGGTTAGGTTTTGGTTTAGGATAAGGTTTAGAGCTAGGGTTTCTATTAGGTTAAGGGTCATTGTTGGGTTAGGGTTAGTTTTATGGTTAGGGCCACAATTAGGACTAGTGTATGGTTTAGTGATAGGTTTAGTCTTTACATTAGGTTAAGGGTTATTGTTAGGGCTAGTGCTAGATTTTTTTTAGGGCTAAGGCTAGATTTATGACTCTATTTAGGAGTAGGTTTGTCTAGTGCTAGTGTTACTGTTAGGTTTAAGTATAGGTTTACCGGTAAGGGTAGTGTTAGGGTTTGGTTTAGGGTTACGGTCAGGTTTAGATCTAGGGTTAGTGTTAGGATCAGAATAAGGGTCAGGATTAGGATTAGGGTTAACACTAGAATGACTAGAATGAGGGCTAGATTTAGGACTAGTAATAGAGTTAAGGTTTGGGGTAGGCTAAGGATTAAGGTTAGGACTAGAGTAGCATTAGAGAGAGGGTTTGGCTTAGGGTAAGGGATAGTGTTAGAGGTATGGTTTGGGTTAGCTTTAGAGTCAGGGTTCAGATTAGGCTAGGATTTATGTTAGCATTAGGGCTATGGCTAATGAAAGATCTAGTTTTCTGATTAGGGCTATTTCTAGGGTTAGAATTAGGGCAATGTTTATAGCTAGGGGTACTGTTAGGGTCCGACTCAGGGTCAGGGTTATTTCTATGGTTAGAGTTAGAACTCAAATTAGGGCTAAGTTTAGAGATAAGTGTAAGGTTAGTGTTCGGTTTAGGTTAAGGTTTAGGGTTAGGATTATAGCTCGGTTTTGTTTGTTTGTTTTAGGGCTAGGGTAATGTTAGGGCTGGTTTTCCAATTAGTATTAGGTTTAGGGGTAGTGTTAGGGTGAGGTTTGGGCTTAAGTTTTGTGTTTACAACCAGATTTAGGGCTAGGGTGATGGTTAGAGTTAGGATTGAGGCTACGGATAGGACCAGGGTTTGGGTTATGGTAAGGGATAGGTTTTGAACTAGGGATAGGGCTAGGGCGAGATTTAGAGTTAGTGATAGGGCTAGGGATAGGATTAGGTTTATGATTAGGGTTAATTTAGAGATAGGATTAGCCCTAAGGTTACTGTTATGTTTTGGCCTAGAGTTAGGGTTAGCATTAGGGTTATGGTAAGGCATGATGTTACAGCTACAATCTGGGCTAGGGCATGGGATATAATTAGGGTTAGGGCTCTGGTTAAGGTTAGGATTAGGATCAAGGCTAGGCTTAGGGCTAGGTTTAGGGGTAGGGTTTGTGCTAGGGTTAGGACTAGGATTAGGTCTAGGGCTAATGTCAGTTCTAGGGTTATGGCTACGGATAGTTTTAGGTTTAGGTTTATGACTAGGTCTATTGTAAGGGTTTGAGGGTTAGGGTCAGGTTTACAGCTAGGGGTATTATTAGAGTCAGAGTCAGGGTTAGGGTATGGGTTAGGTTAAGGTTTAGGGTTAGGGCTAAAATTAGCCTTAGGGTTAGGGTAATGGATATGGTTAGGTTTCAGGTTCAGCTTAGGTTTAGTATAATGGACAGGGTTAGGGTAAGGCATAGGGTTAGAGTTAGGCCTAGGGATAGAATTTGGTTAAAGATATGGTTCAGGTAATGGATAGGATTAGAGCTACAGTTAGGATTATGGTTATGGTTAGGTTAGGGCTATGGTTAGGGTTAGACCTAGGGTTAGAATTTGCTTAGGGTTATGGTTAGGGTAATGGATAAAATTATATCTAGGTTGAGTGCTAGTGTTATGGTTAGGAATAGGGCTATGGTTTGGTTTAGGTTTCGGGTTAGGACAAGATTTAGGTTTAGGGTTAGGTTTAGGTTAAGAGTTAGGACTAGGGATAGGGTTAGGGCTACGATTAAAACTAGGGTTAGGGATCGGATTACGGCTAGGTTTGGGGTTAGGTTAGGGCTAGTGTAGGACTACGGCTAATGTAAGAACTATGGTTATGATTAGGGCTAGAATTACGGTTAGCATTAGGACTAGGTCTAGTGTTTATATTAGGTTTAAGTTTAGGGGTATGATTAGAGATAGGGTTAGTGTTAGGGTCAGAATCAGGATCGGTGTTACTTTTAGGATTAGGGATAGGACTCGAATTAGGGCGAGGGTTAAGGGTAGGTGTAGGGTTAGGATTTGTGTTAGGGTTAGGGTAAGAATTATGGATAGCGCTAATGTCAGGTCTAGGGTTACGTTTAGGTTAGAGTTAGGGTTGGGGCTATGGCTCAGTTTTGTTTTAGACTAGGGCTAGGGTTAGAGCTAGTTTGGGGATTAGCAATAGTGTTAGGGCTAGTAGTAAGGTGTGGTTAAATCTTATATTAATTGTTATGGTTAGATCTAGGTTTAGGGCTAGGGCTATGTTTAGGGCTAAAGTTAGTGCTAGTGTTACAGTTATAATAACAGATAGGGTTAGAACTAAAAATAGGGCTAGGGTGAGAGTTAGAGTTTGTCTTAGGGCTAGGGTTAGGCGTGGGTGTAAGGGTAGGGCTAAATTAGGGCTAGGATTAGCGCTAAAGTTAGGGCTAAGGTCAGGGTTAGTGTTAGTGTTAGGGATAGGGTTAGGTTTAGGGAAAGGGATGGGGTTATAGCTAGCTTTAAGGATAGGGTGAGAGTTAGAATTAGGGTTAGGGCTAGGTTAGGGTTCGGGTTATGATCAAAGCTAGATTTAGGGCTAGGTTTGAGGATTTGTGTTAGGGCTAGGGCTAGGATTAGGGCTAGGGCTAATTTCAGTTCGAGGGTTATGGTTTGGGATAGTTTTAGGGTTAGGTTATGGCTAGGTCTAGTTTAAGGATTACGTTTAGGGTAAGGGTCAGGTTTCTAGCTAGTTGTATTATAAGGGCCAGGGTCCAGGTAGGGTTTGGTTTAGTTTAAGGGTTAGAGTTAAGGATTGAATTAGTAGTAGGGTTAGGGTTAGAATTAGGCTAATGGATAGGGCAAGGTTTAGGGTTCAGGTTAAGTTTAGAGTAATGGATAGTATTAGTGTTAGTAGTAGGGTTAGCTTTATGCCTAGTTTTAGTATTTGAGTTAGGCTTATCTTTAGGTTAATGATAAGGTTAGAGCTAAGGTTAGTGCTAGGGTTAAGGTTAGGATTAGGGCTAGGGTTAGATTTAGGCCTAGGGTTAGGGTTAGGGTTAGGTTTATGGTAAGTGTTAGGGTATGAGCTAAGTTTAGGGTATGAGCTAAGTTTAGGGCTAGGGTGATGGTTAGGGTTAGAGTCAGGGCTAGGGTTGCAGTTAGGGTTACCATTAGGGCTAGGTTAAGGGCTAGGATAAGGCTAGGTTTGCATGGTATTTATGGCTAGCATTGGGGCTATCAGTTAGTTTTAGGGTTAGGGTTAAAGTTAGGGGCAGAATTAGGACTAGTGGTGGGTCTTGGGTTCTGGTTAGTCTTTGGGTTAGGTTAAGGATTATTTTGGGGTTAGTGCAAGGTTTTTCTTTAGGGCTAGGGTTAGATTTATGACTATATTTTGGATTAGGTTAGGTCTAGTGCTAGTGTTACTGTTAGGTTTAGGTACAGGTTTACTAGTATGGGTAGGGGTAGGTTCTGGTTTAGGGTTAGTGTAAGGTTTAGTTCTAGGATTAATGTTAGATTCAGAATAAGGGTCAGGGTTTGGGTTAGAGTTACAGCTAGAATGAGGGCTAGGTTTAGGACTAGTAATAGAGTTGGGAATTTGGGTAGGCGATGTATTAGGATTAGGACTAGTTAACATTAGGGTGAGGGTTTGGCTTAGGGAATGGGATGGGTTTAGAGGTAGGATTAGGGTTAGGGATAGGTTTACTGCTATGGTTAATGTTAGGTTTAGTCTTAGGGTTAAACCTAGGGTTAGAGTTTGGATTAGTGCTAGGATTTGTGTTAGCTTTAGGGCTATGGCTAATGAAAAAACTTGGTTTTTGATTAGGGCTAGTTCTAGGGTTAACATTAGGGCAATGTATAGAGCTAGGGTTAGTGTTAGGATCTGAGTCAGGGTCAGGGTGACTTCTAGGGTTAGGTTTAGCACTCAAATTATGGGAAGGTTTAAAGCTAGGTTTAGGGTTAGTGTTTGGTATAGGATAAAGGCTAGGGTTAGGGTTATGGCTCAGTTTTGTTTTAGAGCTAGGGTAGGGTTAGGGCTAGTTTTCCAATTAGCATTAGAGTCAGGGCTAGTGTTAGGGTGACCTTTAGGCTTAAAGTTAGGGTTAGATCCACGTTTGGTGCCAGGGCAAAGGTTAGGGCTGAGGTTGGGGCTATGGATAGGGCTAGAGTTTGGGTTATGGTAAGGGATAGGTTTAGAACTAGGGATAGGGCTATGACAACAGTTAGAGTTAGTCTTATGGCTAGGGATAGGGTTAGGTTTAGGGTTAGGGCTAGATTAGGGCTAGAATTAGTGCTAGGGTTAGTGTTAAGTTTAGGCCTAGGTTTTTAGCTAGGGTTAGGGTAAGGTATGATGTTATAGCTACTTTTTGGGCTAAGTCAAGGGGTAAAATTAAGGATAGGGATAGCGTTAGAATTAAGGCTAGGCATACTGCTAGGATTAGGGTTAGGGTTTGTGTTAGGATTAGGGTTAGGATTAGGGCTATGGATAATGTCAGGTCTAGGGTTATGGTTAGGGATACTTTTAAGATTAGGTTTATAGCCAGATCTATTGTAAGGATTAGGGTATTATTAGGGTAAGAATCAGGGTTAGGGTATGTGTTCGGTTAAGGTTTAGGGTTAGGGCTCAAATTAGCATTAGGGTTAGTGTTAGTGTTAGGGTAATGGATATGGTTAGGTTTAGGGTTCAGTTTAGGTTTAGGGTAATGGACAGCCTTAGGGATAGGAATAGTGTTAAGGTTAGGTCTAGGGATAGAATTCAGTTAGGTTTATGGTTAGGGTAATGGATAGAATTAGAGCTACAGTTAGGACTAGAGTTATTGTTAGCTTAGGGCTATGGTTAGTGTTAGGCCTAGGGTTAGAATTTGGTTAGGGTTATGGTTAGGGTAATAAATAAGATTAGAGCTAGATTACAGATAGATGTAGTTGGAACTCTAAATCAAACACGGTTTTTGCTAGCTGAACCCTAAAACTAACCCTATCAATTACCCTAAGCCAAACCCTAACCTGACCCCTAACGCTAATTCAAGCCTTAACCCTAAATCTTTACGTAAACCAAACCCTACTCAAACTCTGACCCTAATAATACACCTAGCTTTAAACCTGACCCTTAACGTAAACCTAACCCTTACACTAGACCTAGCCGTAACCTAACCCTAAAACTAACCATAACCATAAACCCAGACCTGACATTAGCCACAGCCCTAATCCTAGCTCTAACCATAACACAAACACTAGTCCTCATCTTAGGCCTATAACTAGCCTTAATCCTAACCCAAAACCTAGCTCTAGCCCTGTCTCTAATTTTGACCCTTGCCCTAGACCTGAAATTATGTATAACCCCATACTTTCCCCCAACCCTATCACAAACCCTAACCCTAACACTAACCATAACTCTAGCTTTAACCATAGGGCTAACCCTAACACTAACCCTAGCACTAATCCTAGCCCTAATTTAGCCCTAACCCTTAATATATCCCTAACCTTGGCCAAAGACTAACTCTAACTTTTCCCCTAGCAGCCCTATTTCTAGTTGTAACCCTATCTATTACAATAAACCTAACACAAGCCCTAAACCCTACCCTAGATCAAACCATAAATCTACTTTTGACCCTAACCCTAAGCCTAATCCTCAACCTACCACTAGACCTAACACTATCACTAATCCTAAAACTAGCAGTAACCCTAGCCTTATCCCTTAAAGAAAACTGAGCCATTATCCTAACCCTAAATGTTAACCTAATCAAACCCTAACCCTAAACCTAGCCATAACCTTCTAGATATAATTCATGTCCTTGTCCTAAAATTAACCCTGACCCTGACTTATATTCTAACACTAACTTTAGTTCTATATTTCACACTAATCCCAAAGATAGCGCTAATACTAGATCTAGACCAAACACTAACTCTAATCATAACCTTAGTTCTTATATTAGCCATAGCCCTGAACCTAGCCCTAAACCTAACAGAAAACCTAGCCCTAATCTGAGCCCTAACTGTAGATGTAAACATAAACCTAATCCTAGCCCTACCCATAACCCTAACCCTAAACCTAGCCTTAAACCTAGCTCTAACTCTATTACTTACTCTAAGCCAAACTCTATCCATAATGCTAACCTTAGTCCTAATCCTAATCTAGAGCCTAATCCAAACCCTAACCCTATTATTAGTCCTGATCTTAGACCTCATTCTAGTTCTAACCCTAACTCAAATCCTTACCCTAACACAAAGCCTCAGTCTAAATATGACCCTTACCCTAAACCAAACCCTAAAATTAGCCCTACCAGTAAACTTATACGTAAACCTAACCTAACACAAGCCATAGACCTAAGCCTAATCCTAAATATAGCCATAACTCTAGACCTAGTCCTAAAAAAAACCTAAGCCATAGCCCTAGCATAATCCTAACCTAAAGCAAACACTAACCCTATCCCTAGACGTAACCCTAGTCCTAATTATAGCTTTCACCCTAAAATTAACTCTAATGTGAACACTGACCCTAAAATTAACACTAAACCTAGCTCTAAACCTGAACTTAACCCAAAACGTAAACCTAACACTAGATATAGCCATAACCCTAACCCTAAAACTAGCTCTAATCAGAACTCTAGATCTTACATTACACATAGCCTTAACCGTGGGCCTAAACCTAACACAAACCTAGCCCTAATCCGAGGCCTAAGCCTACCCTAAGCAAAACCATAATCCTAAATGTAGCCCTAACCCTAATCCTCACCTTAGACCTAACCCTAGCTCAAAGACTAACCCTTAGCCTAAACATAACTGTAGCTGTATTCCTAAACATAAACCTAACCCTAGCCCTAATCCTAATATTAAACCTAGTACCATCCCTAGCTCTAACCCTTACATTACCCTAAACCTAACCCTAGTCCTAATAATAACCCTAGCCCTAAATCTAACCCTATCCCTAACCCTAATCATAAACCTAACCCACCTAACCCTTAACCTAAAGCTTGCCATAAATTTAACCCTAAACCTTACCATGAATCAAAATTAAACCTATCCCTAAACCTAAATTTAAACATAACCTAAACTTAACACTAAACCTAATCTTACATCTAATCCAATACATTACTCTAAAACTAAACCTAACCCTAATGAATACCCTAGCCCTAAACCCAACCCTAACCCTAACTATAAGCATAACCCTAACCTAGACCTAACACTAAACCTAACTCCCCCCTAGCCCTAACTGTAGCTTAAACCCTAACCCTTACCCTAACCCTAACCCTAGCCCTAGACCTAATCATAAACCTAACTCTAGCCCTAAACCTAACATTAAACCTAACCCTAATCCTAGCCCTAATATAACCCTATTCCTAAAACTAACTAACCCTAGAATTAAGACTAACTGTAATTCTCACACAAGACCTATCCCTGCTACTAACCCTCTCCCTTACCACAACCCTAACCCAAGCCCTAACCCAAATTACAACTGTTGCACTATCCTGAGCCCTAGCACTAACTCTAGATCAAAACCTATCTCTAAAACTAACCCTAACCTGATGCCTCAGACTAACTCTGAAATTAGCTCTAACCCTATGCTATTCCTAAAATTAGCCATAACCCTATCTCTAGCCCTAAATCAATACTGAGCCATACCCATAACACTAATCCTTACCCTAGACCAAACTCTAACCCTACACTAGCCCTAATCCTAGCCTTAATTTGAAACCTAACCCTAACCCTAAATATAGCCCTGACCCTGACTCATATTCAAACACTAAACATAGCTCTAAACATCACCCTAACCTTAAAACTAACCTTAACACTACACCTAGCCATAAACTTAACCCTAAAACTAACCCCAATAGTAACTGTATTTCTTACAATAGCCATAACCATAACACTACCCCTAACCCTAATACAAAACTAGCCGTAATCCAAGCCCAAACACGAGTTTAACCCTAAACCTAACCCTAACCCTAGTCCTAATCCTAGCTCTAACCTTATCCCTTACCCTAAGCCAAACCCTCACCCTAATGCTAACAGTATCCTTAGCACTAATCCTTAGCTTAACCAAAACCTAACACTATAACTAGTCCTAACCCTAGCCTTCATTCTAGATCTAACAATAACCCAAACCCTAACCCAATCCCTGACCATTATTCTGACCCTAACACTAATATTAGGTCTAAATCTAAACCTAATCCTAAAGAGTACCCTAACACTATCTCTACTGGTAACCTTATATCTAAACCTAACCCTAACGCTAGCCCTAGACCTATACCTAATCCTAAATTTAGCCATAACTATAGATTTAGTCCTAAAGGCAAACTAGACCTAGCCTTAACAATAACCCTTAACCTAATTAAAACTAACCCTACCTCTAGATCTAACCATAGACCTAATTCTGTCTTTAACCCTAACCATTACACTACCTGAACACTGTCCCTGACACTAACACTAACCCTATCTCTAAACTTAACCCTAACCCTAAAACTGACCCCCAAACTACACCTAGCCCTAACATTAACCAGAAAACTAGTCTTAGTCATTACACTAGTTCTTACATTAGACATAGCCCTAACCTATTGCAAAACCTAGCCCTAATTCAAGCCCTACCTTAGCTTTAACCCCAAAGCTAACCCTAACAATAACCCTAGACCTGATATTACCTTAAGACTAAACCTAGACCTAATCCTAACCATAACCCTAACCCATAACCCTATTCATTACCCTAAGATAACTATAATCCTTATGCTAACCATAGGTGGAACCCTAATCCTAGCACTAGCCTTAACCCTATCCATTAACCTACACCTAACCTGAACCCTAAACCTCACTGTGTCATTACCCAATCCCTAATCATAAGACTAATTTGAGTCCTAAACCTAAACTTTAACCTTACCCTAACCCTAACCTTGACCCTGACTCTAATAACACCCATAGCTCTAAACCTGATTCTAACAAGAAACCTAAACTTTACAATAGACCTAGCCATAAAACTAACCCTAAAACTATCTCTAACCATACCCTAGATATGACGTTAGCTCTAGCTCTAATGCTAGCCCTAACCCTAATACAAAACATAGTCCACATCCTAGCCATGAACCTTGCCTTAATCATAACCCTAACCCTAACGTTAACCCAACTTTAACTCTAATTCTCACCCTAGTCCTAAAACTAGCTATATTTCTATCCCTTAACCTAAACCTATCCCTAACCCTAAACCTGACACTAACCCTAGCCCTAACCCTAGGCCTAACCCTAACACTAATCCTAGCCCCAATACAGGCCCTAATTTAGCCCTATCCCTAACGCTAACCCTAGCACTAAAACTAACTCTAACTCTTACACTAGCTCTATACCTAGTTCTAACCCTATCCCTTACCATCACCATACACCTAGCCCTAAACGTAGTCCTACCCTAGCCCTATACTTAGCCCTATCTCAAAACCTGGATCTAAACCTAACTCTAAATTTAACCCTAACCCCAAGACTAATTCTAGCCATAACTCTACTCCTATCCCTAACCCTTAACCTAAGCCTAAATCTCACACTTACACTAGACCTAACCCTAAGATTAATCTTAAAACTAGCCCTAACCCTACCCCTAGGCCTAAAACAAAACCGAGTCATAGCCCCAACCTTAAAACCTTAACCTAAACGAAACCCTAACCCTAACCAAACCCTAACCCTATCCCTAATTATAGTCTAATTCTAACCCGAAAACTAACCCTGAACCTGACTCTGACCCTAACACTAACCCTGGCTCTAAACATCATCATCACCATATACCTAAACTTAACACTAGACCTAGACCTAACTCTAACCCTATAACTAGCTATAATCATAAACCTACTTCATACATTAGTGGTAACCTTAACCCTAGCCCTAAACTAACCCAAAACCTTGCCTTAGTCCAAGTCCTAAACCTAGCTTTAACCCTAAATATAAAATTAACACAAACCCAAACACTAGCCCTAGTCCTATACATAACCCTAGCAGTAACATTAGAGCTAACCCTATCCAATACCATAACGATAACCCTAACACTTCTGATAACCCTAGGCCTGTAATCTGTAATCCCATAAATTACAGTATAGCAAACCTAAACCCTAAACCTAACCCTGTCATTACCCTAACCCCAAATCTACCACTAATTCAAGCCCTGCACCTAACCACTAACTTAACCAAAACCCTAGTCCTGGCCCTGTTTCCACACCAGATCTAAACATGACTCTAACCAAAAGCCTAACCCTTACACTGGACCAAGCCATAAACTTAACACTAAATCTATCCCTAACTCTAACCCTAGACCTAACATTAGCCATAGCCCTAATACTATCCCTAACCCTAAAACAAATCCTAGTCCTCATTATAGCCCTAAACACAGCCTTAATCATAACCCTAACCCTAACCCTAGTTCTAATCCCAATACTAACCCTCGCCCTTGCCCTAAACCTAGCTATAAACACATCCCTTACCCTAAACTAAACCCTAACTCTAACTCTAATCCTAGTGGTAACCCTTGCCTTATCCTTAGCCCTAGAACTAACCTTACATTGAAACCTAACTCTAAATCTAACCCTAACTTGATGCCTACGCCTAATCCTAAAACTAGACCTAACCCTAGCCCTAACATAACCCTAGCCGTAATTTAGCCCTATCCCTAAACCTAATCCTAACCCAAGCCCTTAGACTAACTCTAAGTCTCACACTAGCCCTATGACTCATTCTAACCATATCCCTTACCGTAATCCTAACCCTAATGCTAACTCTTTCCCTATCCTTATTCCTAGCACTAACCTTAGGCAAAACATAACTCTAAATCTAGCCCTAACCCAAAGCCTAAGCCTAGCCCTAACACTAGCCCAAACCATAACACTAATCCTAAAATGAGCCCTAATGCTAGCCCTATCCCTAAAACAAAACCAAGCCATAACTCTAACCCTAACCATTAAACTAAACCAAACCCTAACCTTACACCTAGACCTAACAATAGCCCTAATTTGAGTTGGAAACTGAACCCTAAAACTAACCCTGAACCTGACACTGACCCTAACACTTCTAGCTCTTAACATTTCTCTAACACTAAACCAACCAAACCCTAACAGTAAACCTAGCACTAAAACCCTAAAACTATCCCTAACTGTAAACCTAGTACTTGCATTAGCTGTAACCCTAACCCTAGCCCTAACATAACCCAAATCCTAGCCCTTATCTGAGTCCTAACCCTAGCTTTAAACCTAAGCTAACCCTAACACTAGCCCTAACTGTAATCATAACTCTAGCCTTAAACTGATCTCTAACTCTATCCATTACCATAACCATAAACCTAACCATAATGATAACCCTAGACATAAGCCTAACCCTATCCTGAATCCTAACCATTTCATTACCCTAAACCTAACCTGAATCCTAAACCTAACCCTATCACTAGCCTAACCTAATCCTAAAACTAATTTAAGCCCAAATGTGAAACCTTAACCTATCCCAAACCCTAATCCAGACCTTGACCCTAATAATACCCCTGGCTCTAAACTTGACCATAACCCATCACCTAACCCTTAGCCTAGACGTAGCCATAAACCTAACCCTAAAACTATGTTTAACCATAATTCTGGACCTGAAATTACCCCTAGCCCTAATAGTAGCCCTAACCCTAAAAATACACCTAGCCCTCATCCTAGCCCTAAACCTAGCCTTAATCATAACCCTAACTCTAGCCCTACACCTAACCCTAATTCTAACTCTCACCCTACCTCTACATATAGCTATAATGTCATCCCTTACCCTAAATTTAAACCTAACCCTAACCCTAACCCTAGGCTTAAACACAAAATCTAGCCCTAACCCTAGCCCTAATTTAGCTCCATCTCTAACCCTATCCTAACCCTAGCCCTAAGACTAACTCTAACTCTTGCCCTAGCCCTAGCCCTAGTTCTATCCCTATCCACTACTGTAAACCTAACACTAGCCCTAAAACTTGTCCTAAAGTTAGTCCCAGCCCTAACCCTAACTCTAAATCTAACCTTAAACCTAAGCCTAAGCCTAACACTAACACTAGCCCTAACCCTAATGATAATCATAAAACTAGCCATAACCCTAATCCTAGCAGTAAACCAAAACCGAGCAATAGCCCTAACCCTAAACCTTAAGTTAAACCAAACACTAACACTCCACCTAGACCTAAACCGAGCCCTAATTCGAGTCCTAAGCCTCACCTTAAAACTAATCCTGACCCTAACTCATATCCTAACACTCACCCTAGTTCTAAACACTGCCCTAAACTCAAACCAAACACTAATAAACAATAGCTCTAATTCGAGTCTTAATGCTAACCCTAAAACTAACCCTGACTCTGACACCTATCCTAACATGAACTGTAGCTATAAATATCACCCTAACCTTAAACCTAACCCTAGCACTCGAACTACCCCTAGCCCTAACCCTAAAACTAACCCTAATGGTAACCCTAGTTCTTACATTAGCCGTTGCCCTAATCCTAGCCCTAAATCTAACACAAAAAATAGCCCTAAACTGAGCCCTAAACCTAGCTTTAACTCTAACTCTAACCCTCACCATAGCCCTAACCCTAGATCTAATTCAATCCCTTACCCTAAGCGAAACCCTAAACCTAAGAGTAACCCTAAACCTATCACTAGTCCTTATACTAACCAAAACCCTAACCCTATTAATAGTCCTAACGCTAGCCTTCATTTTAGCTATAACACTATCCCAAACCCTAACCCTATACCTGACCCTTATTCTGACCCTAACACTAAACCTGGGTCTAACCCTAACCCCAACCCTAACCCACAATTTACCATAATACTATCCCTAGATCTAATTCTGAACCTAACTCTCAGCCTAGCCATAATCATACCTCAGAACCTAACCCTTACACTAAACATAACCCTAAACCTAATCCTATTTCTAACCCTCACCTTAACCCTAATGTTAGGGATAGGATAATGGCTAGGGTTAGGGTTTGCATTAGGATTAAGGCTAGTTTTAGGGCTAGAATGAGGGCTCGGGTTTGTGTTAGGTTTAAGGTTGTATTGTAAGGGTTAGGTTCAGGGTAGGTTTCAGGTATAGAGCTAGGTAATTATTAGGGTCAGAGTCTGGGTTAGGATTTGTTTTGGGTTAAGGTTTAAGATTAGGGCTCAAATTAGCATTAGGGTTAGGTTAGGGTTAGAGTAATGGACAGAGTTTGGTTTACAGTTCAGGATAGGTTTAGAGTAATGTATAGGATTAGTATTAGGGACAGGGTTAGAATTAGGGCTAGGGTTAGCATTTGGTTTAGGCTTATGTTTAGAGTAATGGAAAGTTTTAGTGATAGTGTTAGGGCTTAGGTTAAGGTTAGGAATTAGGGATAGGGTTTGGGTACTTCTAGGGTTTGTGTTAGGGTCAGGTTTCGGGTAAGTGTTAGGGTTTGAGCTAGGGTTAGGACTAGGGTGAGGGTTAGGATTAGAATTAGGGCTAGGGTTAGGGTTAGGTCTAGGGTTAGCATTAGGGTTAGGGTTATGTTTAAGGTAATGGATAAATTTAGAGCTAGGATTTGGGCTATGGTTACATTTAGGATTAGGGATAGGGTTAGGGTTAGGGTTAGAGCTATGGTTATGTTTAGGGAAAGGGATACAGTTTGAGCTAGGGTTACGGCTAGGGCAAGCATTAGGTTTAGGATTTGGGGTAGGATTAGGGTTAGGGTTATGCTTAGGACTAGGTTTAGGGCTTTTATTAGGTCTAGGTTTTGTGTGAGGTTTATGGCTTGTGTTAGGGCTATGTATAATGTAAGATCTAGGGTTATGGTTATGGCTAGTTTGGGGGGTTAGGATTATAGATATGTATAGTATTAGGTTTAAGTTTTGGGTTAGGATAAGCTTTAGAGCCAGGGTTTGTGTTAGGGTAAGCGTCAGTGTTCAGGTTAGCATTGGGTTTATGGTTAGGGCCAGAATTAGAACTAGGGTTAAGTCTAGGGGTAGGGTTAGTCTTTTTGTTAGGTTAATGGTTATTTTAGGGCTAGGGCTAGGTGTTTGTTTAGGACTAGGGCTAGAGTTGTGGCTATATTTAGGATTAAGTTTCGGTCTAGTACTAGTGTTAGCATTAAGTTTAGGTATAGGTTTACTTGTAGGGCTAGTGTTAAGGTTTGGTTTAGTGTTAAGGTCAGGCTTTGACCTAGCGTTAGTGTTAGGGTCAGAATAAGGGTAAAAGTTAGGCTTAGGCTTTGGGTTAGGGTTATAGATAGAATGAGGGCTAGGGTTAGGACTAGTAATAGAGTTAGGGTTTGGGGTAAGCTAAGGATAAGTGTTAGAACTAGGGTAGTATTAGGGTGAGAGTTTGGCTTAGGGTAAGGAATAGGCTTAGAGCTAGGTTTGGGGTTAGTGTTAGCATTAGGGTTAGGGTTAAAGCTAGGATTGAGGCTCAGATTAGAGCTAGGTTTTGTGTTAGGGTTAGGGCTACACTAAAGTAAGAACTAGCTTTACATTTAGGGATAATTTTAGGGTTAGGATTAGGGATAAGTCTATTGTTTGGTTTAAGTTTAGGATTAGGATGATTTTTAGAGGTAATTTTAGGGTCAGAGTCAGGGTCAGCATTAGTTGTAGGCATAGGGTTAGGACTAGGTGTAGCATTAGGATTTGGTTTAGGTTAAGGGTTAGGATTAGAGCTATAACTCAGTTTTGTTTGTGGGCTATTCCTAGGGTTAGAGCTAGTTTTCAAATTAGAATTAGGGTTAGGGCTAATGTTAGGGTAAGGTTTAGATTTAGAGTTAGGGTTAGATTTAGAGTTAGGGTTATTTCTAGGTTTAGGACTAGGGCTAGGGTTAGGACTAAGGTTAGGGCTAGTGTTAGGGTTAGGCAATATATAAGGTTTGTACTAGAAATAGGTCTAGAGCTAGAGTTAGGGTTAGTCTTTGGTAGCGGGTTAGAGTTAGGATTACAGTTAGCAATAAATGAGGCCTAGGATTAGAGCTATGTTTAGTGTTAGGATTAGGCCTAGGTTTACGGCTAGGGTTAGTGTTAGTGATAGTGTAATGGTTAGGGTTAGGGTTAGGGGAAAGGATGTGGTTATACCTAGGTTCAGAACTAGGGCGAGTGTTGAATTTAGTGTTTGGGCTAGGGTTAGGGTTTGCATTAGGATTAAGGCTAGTTTTAGGGCTAGAATGAGGGCTCGTGTTTTTGTTAGGTTTAAGGCAAGAATTAGGTAGAGTGCTGATGTCAGGTCTAGGGTTATGGTAAGGGATACTGTTAAGGTTAGTTTTATGGCTAGGTCTAGTTTAAGGGTTATGTTTAGGGTAAGGGTGAGGTTTAGAGCTAGGTGTGTTATTAGAGTTAGTGTCTTGTTCAGAGTTTGGGTTAGGTTTTGGTTTAGTTTTAGAGTTCAAATTAGCATTAGGGTTAGGGTTAGGGTTAGAGTAATTGATAGGGTTCGATTTAGTGTTCAGGTTAAATTTAGGTAAGGATAAGGTTAGTGTTAGTGATAGGTTTAGGGTTAGGCCTAAATGGATAAGTTTAGATTTAGGTTTAGGACTAGGGTGAGTGTTAGGTTTAGCATAACTGTTAGGGTTTGAGCTAGGATTAGGACTATGGCAAGGGTTAGTTTTATGGTTAGTTCTAGGGTTAGGGTTACAGTTATGGTTAGTGTAGGTTTAGGGTTAGGAGTAGGGTTAAGTTTACATTTAGAGTTAGAGTAGGTTTAGGGTAATGCTAGTGTAAGAGTTAAATCTAGAGTTAGAATTAGGGTTAGATTTGGGGGAAGGGATAGGGTTATAGCAATGTTAAGAACTAGGGTGAGGGATAAAATTAGGGATATGGATAGAGTTAGGGTTTGGGTTAGGATCAAGGCTAGCTTTAGGGCTAGAATGAGGGCTACCGTTTGTGTTAGGGTTATGGCAAGAATTAGGGCTAGGGCTAATATCAGGTCTAGGTTATGGTTATGGTTACAGATAATTTTCAGGTAAGATTTATGGCTAGGTCTAGTGTTAGAGTTAGGTTTAGGGTGAGGTTCAAGTTGAGAGCTAGGGTTACTGTTAGGGTTCAGTTTAAGTTTAGAGTGGTGTTTAGAGCTAGGATGAGTATTAGGATGTAAGTCAGGTTCAGGGTTATTTTTAAAGTTATGATTAGGACTCAAATTAGGGCTAGGGTTATTTTCTAGGTGTAGTGCTAGGGTTTGGTTTAAGTTAAGGTTAGTGTTAGGCCTTTTGCTCGGTTTTGTTTTGGTGCTATGTTTAGGGTTAGGGCTAGTTTCATCATTACCTTTAGGGTTAGGGTAGGGTTATGGTTAGGTTTAGGATTAAGGCTAGATTTAAGGCTAGGATTAGGGCTAGCTTTTGTATTAGGTTTAGGACAAGAATTAGGGCTAGGACTAATGTCAGGTCTAGGACTAATGTCAGGTCTAGGTTTATGTTTAGTGATATTTTTAGGGTTATGGCTAGGTCAAATTAAAGTGTTACATTTAGGGAAAGGGTAAGATTAAGAGCTGGGGTATTATTAGGGTCAGGGTCAGGCTTCAGGTTTTGTTTAGGTAAGGTTTAGGGTTAAGGCTCAAATTAGCATTAAGGTTAGAATTAGGGTTAGGGTAATGGTTAGTGTTAGGTTTAGGGTTAGGTTAGGTTTAAGGTAATGGATATGGTTAGTGTTTGTGATAGGTTTAGGGTTAGGTCTAGGGTTAGAATTAGGGTTATGGTTATCATTAGGGTAATTTATAGGGTTAGACCTAGGGTTAGGGCTAGGGTAACGGTTAGGATTAGAGCTAGAGTTAGGGTTAGGTCAGGGTTAGGGCGAGGGTTTCAGTTAGGATTAGGTTTAGGGTACGGTTTTTGTTTTGAGCTAGGATTTTTGCTATGGCTGAGGTTAATTTAGGGTTTGGTCTAGGGTTATGGTCATGATTAGTGTTACGGTTAGAGCTAGAGTTATCATTAGGGTTAGGGTAATAGGTTTAGATGTCAGGTTAAAGATAGGGTTAGGTTTAGGTTAGTGTTAGGTTTAGGTTTAGGATTAGGGTTAGGATTTGAACTATCTTAGATTTAGGGTTAGGATTAGATTAACTGTTAGTTCTAGGGTTTGGTTTATGTTTAGGGTTAGGGTAGGTTTAGCTTTAGGTCTAGTGTTATCATTAGGGTTAAGTTTAAGGTTAGGGTAATGGGTAGGGTTCGAGCTAGGGTTAGGACTAGGGTTACGTTTAGGTTAGGGCTGGGGTTAGTGTTAGGGTTAGGCCTTGGGTTAGTGTGAGGCTTAGGTTCAATGTAAGGGTTAGGGATTGAGCTAGGTTTAGGGCTAAGGCGAGGGTTAGGGTTACAGTCAGGGCTAGGGTAGTGTTAGGATTAGGTTTAGGGCTAGGGTTAGCATTAGTTTTAGGGTTATGGTTAGTATAATGGATAGAGTTAGAGCTAGGGTTTGGGCTATGGTTACAGTAAGGATTAGGGCTGGAATTAGGGTGAGGTATAGGGTTTGGGCTAGGGTTATGTTTAGGGTAATATTTAGGGTTTGAGCTTGGGTTAGGCATAGAACAGGGGTTAGGGTTATGGTTACGGCGAGGTTTAGGGTTAAAGTTATGCTTAGGGTTAGGTTTAGGGCTGTAATTATGGCTAGGTTTTGTGTGAGGTTTAGGGCTAGTGTTAGGTATATGGGTAATGTAAGAGCTAGAGTTATGGTTATGGCTAGATTTAGAGTTCATCAAGTGTTAGAGTTAGTTTTTGTGTTAGGACAAGTTTTAAAGCTAGGGTTTTTGTTAGGGTAAGTGTCAGGTTTCAGGTTAGGATTAGGTTTAGGTTTAGGTCCAGAATAAGGACTAGGGTTAGGTCAAGGGATAGAGTTAGTGTTTGGTTTAGGTTATGGGTTACTGTTAGGGCCAGCCTAGGTTTATTGTTATATTTAGAATTAGGTTTAGGTCTAGGGCTAGTGTTAGGTTTAGGGTTAGGGTTACTGGTAGGGCTAGTGTTAGGTTTTGGATAAGGGTTAAGGTCAGGTTTAAACCTAGGTTTAGTGTTAGGGTCAGAATAAGGGTCAGGGTTAGGGTTAGGGTTTGGATTAAGTTTAGAACTAGAATGAGGGCTAGGGTTAGGACTATTAATAGAGTTAGGGTTTCAGGTAGGCATAGAATTAGGGTTAGGACTAGGGTAGCAATTGGGTGAGAGTTTGACTAAGTGTGAAAAATAGGGTTAGAGCTAGGATTAGGACAAGGGATAGGTTTAGGGTTAGGGCAAGGGTTAGGCCTTGGATTAGGGCTAGGTTTTGTGTTAGGTTTAGAGCTATGGCTAAATTAAGAACTGGCATTATGATTAGGGCTAGTTTTAGGGTTAGGTTTAGGGCAAGGTCTAGTGTTAGGTTTAGGTTTAGGGATAGGGTGATGTGTAGACCTAGGGTTAGTGTTAAGGTCAGAGTCAGGTTTAGTATTAGTTCTAGGGTTAGGGTTAGGATTCGAATTAGGGCTAGGATTAGGGATAGGTATAGTGTTAGGGTTTGGTTTATGTTAAGGGTTAGGGTCAGTGCTATGGCTCAGTTTTCCTTGAGGGCTAGGGCTAGGTTTAGGGCTAGTTTTCAAATTAGCATTAGGGTTAGAGATGGTGTTAGGGTGTGTTTTAGGCTTAGGTTTAGGGTTAGATTTAGAGTTAGGTTTAGATCTAGGTTTAGGACTACAGCGAAGGTTAGGGATAGGGTTAGGATTAGGGTTTGAGTTACCTTAAGGGATAGGGTTAGAACTAGGTATAGGGCTCAGGCGAGAGTTAGAGTTAGTCTTTGTGTTAGGGTTAGATTTAGGGTTAGAATTGTGCTTAATTGGGGCTAGTATTAGAGGTAGGGTTAGTATTAAGGCTGAGCCTATGTTTATGGCTAGAGTTATGGTTATGTTTTTTGTTAGGTATGATGTTATATCTAGCTTTAGAAATAAGGCGAGAGTTAAAATTGGGGTTAGGTTTATGATTAGGGTTAGGTTTAGGATTAAGGATAAGATTAGGGTAGAATTTGTTTTAGGGTTAGGGCTTCATTAGGGCTAGGGCTAATGTCAGGTCTAGGGTTTTGGTTAGAGTTAGTTTTAGGGTTATGATGATTAGGGTTAGGATCAGGTTTATGGATATTGTTAGGTTTATGGTTCAGGGTAGGTTTAGGGTAATGTATAGTTTTAGGCTTAGGAATAGGTTTAGGGTTATCCTAGGGTTAGCACTAGGGTTAGGATGAGGATTAGGGTAACAGATAGGGTTATAGCTGTGGTTAGGGCTAGGTTAATGGTTAGGATCAAGGCTAGGGTTAGGGTTAGGTTTTGGGTTATGGCAAGGGTTAGGGTTAGGGTTGGTTTATGGTAAGGGTTAGTACTAGAATTAGGGTTATGGTTAGGTAGTTAAAGGTAGTGTTAGAGCTATGATTAGGGATAGGTTTTGAGATAGGTTAGGGCTAGGTTTAGGGCTACAGGTAGTGTAAGAACTAGGGTTACGATTAGACCTAGTTTTAGGGTTAGGGCTAGGGCTAGGTATAGGGTTAGGTTTAGTTTCAGGTTTTGAGTAATGTTTAGAGCTAGGGTTACTGTTAGGGTCAGAGTAAGAATCAGGGTTTGTTTTAGGGTTATGGATAGGACTCAAATTAGAGCTAGGTTTAGGACTAGGTGTAGGCTTAGGGTTTGGTTTATTTTAAAGGTTGGGGTTAGGGCTATGGCTAGGTTGTTTTGTAGGGATAGGGATAAGTTAGGGCTAGTTTTAGGATTAGCATTAGTGTTACAGCTTGTTTTAGTGAGAGGTTTAGCTTAGGGTTAGGTTTAGATTTAGAGCTAGGGATAGATTAAGGATTAGGGCTAGGGCTAGGGTTAGGGCTAATGTAAAGCAAGTGCTAGGATTATGGTAAGGCATAGGGTTAGATCTAGGAATAGGACGAGGGCGAGAGTTAGAATTAGACTTTGGGCTAGGGTTAGGTTAGGTTTAGGGCTAAATTAGGGCTAGGATTAGGTCTAGCATTTTTGTTAGGGTTAGGCGTAGATTTAGTCTTAGGTTTAGGTTTAGGGATAGGGTTAGGTTTAGAGGAAGGGATGGGCTAGAGCTAGTTTTAGGGCTAGGTCAAAGGTTATAATTTTGGTTAGGGCTAGGATTATGGTTTGTTTAAGTAATAGGAGGGCTAGGATGAGGGCTATGGTTTGCTTTAGGGTTATGGTAAGAATTAGGGCTAGGGCTGGTGTCAGGTCTAGGCTTATGTTAGGGATAGATTGAGGGTAAGGTTTATGGCTAGCTCTAGTGTAAGGTTTAAGTATAGGGTAAGGGTCAGGTTTAGAACTAGGGGTATTATTAGGGTTAGAATTAGGTTTCGGGTTTGGTTTAGGTTAGGGATTAGGTTCAGAGCTTGAATTAGCATTAGGGTTTGGTTAGGGTAATGATAGGTTTAGGTTTAGGGTTCATGTTATGTGTAGGGTAATTGATAGGGTTAGAGTTAGCAAAAGGGTTAGGGTTAGGCCTAGGTTTAGCCTTAGGTTGTGCTTAGGGTAATGAATAGGGTTAGGGCTAGGGTTATGGTTAGTATTAGGGCTAGAGTCAGGGTTAGGCCTAGGGTTACAATTAGATTTAGGTTTAGGTTATGGTTTAGAGTTTGAGCTAGGGTTAGCGCTAGGGCAAGGGTTAGGTGTAGGGTTAGGTCTAGGTTATAGTTACGGTTAGGGTCAAGTTTAGTGTTAAGGTTAGGGCTAGATTTGTCATTAAGTTTAGGGTATTGGATAGGGTTTGATGTCGAGTTAGGGTTAGGGTTAGGTTTCAGCTTAAGGTTAGGGTTAGGGTTAGATTTAGGTTTAGGTTTAGAGTAATGGTTAGGGTTTGAGCAAGGGTTAGCTCTATGGCAAGGGTTAGGTTTATGGTTATGTCTAGGGTTAGGGTGAGGGTAGATTTAAGGTAAGGGCTGGGGTTATCATCAGGGTTAGCATTAGGGTTAGGATAATGTGTAGGGTGAGAGCTAGGGTTAGGACTAGGTTTATCATTAAGTTTAGGTTAGAGTTAGGGAATATGTAGGTTTAGAGCTAGGGTTAAGGATAGGTTTAAGGTTAGGATTAGGGCTAGGGTTAAGGTTAGGTTTAGGTTTAGGCCCTGTGTTAGTGTTAGGGTTACGTTAAGTTTAAGGGTTAGGGATTGAGCTAGTGTTTGGACTAGGACGAGGATTAGGGTTAGAGTCAGTGTGAGGGTTAGGTCTAGGGTTAGCATTAGGGTTAAGTTTAGGGTAATGGATAGAGTCAGAGGTAGGTTTTGGCCTATGGTGATGACTAGTTTCAGGGTTGGTGATATGGCTAGGTCTAGTGTTAGGGTTATGTTTTTTTTTTTTTTTTTTTTTTAGCATAAGGTTTAGAGCTATGGTTTGTGTTAGGGTAAGGGTCAGTGTTCGGGTTAGGGTTAGGTTTATTGTTAGGGCCAGCATTAGCTCTAGGGTTTGGTCTAGGGGTAGGGTTAGTGTTTGGGTTAGGTTAAGGGTTATTATTAGGGCTAGGGCTAAGTTTTTGTTTAGGGATAGGCCTGGAGTTCTCACTAGATGAAGGATTAAATGTAGGTCTAGCTCTAGTGTTAGGGTTAGGTTTATGTATAAGGTTACAGGTAGTGCCAATGTCAGGGGTCGGTTTAGGTTTGGGGTCAGGTTTAACCCTATGGTTAGTGTTAGGATCAGAATAAGGGTCAGGGTTAGTGTTAGGGTTTGGGATAATGATAGAGCTAGATTGAGAGTTAGGGTTAGGACTAGTAATAGAATTAGGTTTTGGGTTAGACTAAGAATTAGGTTTAGGACTAGGGTCAATTTAGGTTTAGGGTTTGGCTTAGGGTAAGGGATAGGGTTAATGCTAGTGTTAGGGCTAGGTTTAGGGTTATGGTTAGGGCTAGGGTTAGGTTTAGGGTTAGTGTTAAAGCTAGGGTTAGAGCTTGGATTAAGGCTAGGCTAGGTTTTGTTTTAGCTTTAGGGCTACAGCTAATGTAAGAATTATGGTTACAATTAGGGCTAGTTTTAGGGCTAGTGTTATGTCTAGGTTCAGTGTTTGGTTATGTTTAGGGTTAGGGTTATGTTTAGGGTAATGGATAGGATAGGGTTAACGAATGTGTTAGGGTTAGGCCGAGGGTTAGCATTAGGGTTAGGGTTAGGGTTAGGGTAATGATAGGGTTAGAGCTAGGGTTAGGGCTAGGGTTATAGTTAGAGCTAGGGTTAGGGTTAGTGTTATGTTTAGAGTTAGTGCAAGGATTAAAGTTAGGGTTAGGTTTAGGGTAAGGATTAGGACTTGGTTTAGGTTTAGAGTTAGGGTTAAATCTAGGGTTGGGGCTCACATTAGGACTAGGTTTTTGGTTACATTAGGGCTAGTGTTAGGGAAACAGCTAATATAGGAACTAGGTTTATGATTAGGGCTAATTTTATGGTTACAGTTAGGGCTAAGTTTAGTTTTATGGTTAGGATTAAATTCAGGATGATATTTTGAGCTAGGTTTAGTATTAGGTTCAGAGTCAGGATCAGGGTTAGTTTTAGGGTTGAGGATAGGACTTGAATTAGGGGTAGGCTTAGGGCTAGATGTAGGATTAGGATTTGGTTTAGGTTAAGGGTTAGGGTTAGTGCTATGGCTCATTATGTTTTAGGGCTAAGGCTAAAGTTAAGGATAGTTTTACGATTAATGTTAGTGTTATTGCTAGTGATAGGGTGAGTTTAGGCTTAGGGGTACATTTAGAATTATGGTTAATTCTAGGGTTAGGGCTATGGCTAGGGTTAGGGCTAAGATTAGGTCTAGTGTTTGGGTTATGGTAAAGGATAGGGTTAGAACTAGGAATAGAGCTACGGTGATAGTTAGAGTTAGTCTTAAAGCCAGGGTTAGAATTTAGTTTAGGGCTAAATTAGGGCTAGGAATATGTCTAGGATTGGTGTTAGGTTTAGACCTAGGGTAAAGGGGTATGTTTAGGACTAAGTTTAGGGTTAGGTTTAGGGGAAGGAATGGGGTTATAGCTGAGTTTGTGGCTAGGGTGATGATTGGAATTAGGTTTAGGTCTAGGGTTAGGTTTGTGTTAGGATTAAGACTAGATTTGGGGTTAGGATGAGGGCTAGGTCTTGTGTTACAGTTAGGGCAAGTTTTAGGGATAGGGATAATGTCAGGTTTAGGGTTACAGCTAGGGATAGTTATAGGGTTAGGTTCATGCCTAGGTCTAATATTAGGTTTAGGGTAAGGACTAGGTTAAGAGTAAGGTGTATTTTTAGGGTCAGGGTCAGATTTTGGGTTTGTGTTAGGTTAATTATTAGGGTTAGGGCTCAAATTAGCATTAGGGTTCAATTTAGAGTTAGGTTAATGGATAGGTTTAGGTTTAGGATTCAGGTTAAGATTAGGGTTATTGGTAGGGTCAGGGTTAGTGATAAGGTTAGGGTTAGGCCTAGGGTTATTATTTGAGTTAGGGTTATTGTTAGGGTAATGAATAGCATTAGAGCTAGGGTTAGGCCTAGGGTTTTGGATAGGATTAGGGCTAGATTTAGGGTTAGGGTTAGGGATAGGGCTAGGGTTAGGTTTAGGGTACAGGATAGTTTTGAGCTAGGGTTAGTGCTAGGGTGAGGGTTAGTTTTAGGATTATGTCTAGGATTAGATTTACGGTTAAGGTTAGGGTTAATATTAGGGTTAGGGCTAAGGTTATATTTAGAGTTAGGTTCGATGTCAGGTTAGTGTTAAGGGTAGTTTTAGGTTTAGGTTTAGTGTTAGGGTTAGGGCTAAGTTTATCATTAGAGTTAGGGTAATGTATAGGGTTAGATGTCAGGTTAGGGTTAGGGGTAGTTTTAGGTTTAGGGTTAGTGTTGGGGTTTGGGCTAGGGTTAGTGTTAGAGTAAGGGTTATGGTTTTATCTATGTTTAAGGCTACAATGAGCGTTAGGTTTAGGGTTAGGTCTAGGATTAGGTTTACATTTAGGATTAGAGCTAGGGTTATCATTAGGGTTAAGGTTTGGTTTAATGTAATGGATAATTTTAGAGATAGTATTAGGGCTAGTGTTCACATTATGATTAGGGCTAGGATAAGGATTAGGTTTAGGTATAGGGTTAGGGTTATGTTTAGGGTTTTATCTAGGGTTAGGTCTAAGGTGATGATTAGGGTGATCGTGAGTTTTAGGCTTAGGGTAAGGGATAAGGTTAGGTTAGGGTAAGGGTTATGCTTTGGGCTAGATTTAGGACTAGGATTAGGGCTAGGTTTTGTGTTAGGTTTGGAGCTAGATTTAGTGCTATGGTAATGTAAGTGTTATGTTTACAGTTATGGCTAGGTCTAGTGTTAGGTTTAGGTTTTGGTTAGGGTCAGTTTTATATCTATGTTTAGTGTTAGGGTAAGGGTCTATGTTTGGATTAGGTTTAGAGTTAGGGCTATAGCCAGAATTAGGTTTGGTTAGGTCTAGAGGTAAGTTTAGTGTTTGGATTAGGTTAAGGGTTATCATTAGAGCTAGGGCTAGGTTTTTGTTTAGGTCTTGGTTAAAGATGTGGCTAGATTTAGGATTAGGTGTAATCTGGGGCTAGTATTAGGGTTAGGTTTAGATATATGGTTATGGGTAGGGCTAGTGTTAGCGCTTGGTTTAGGTTTAGGGTCAGAATTAAGGTCAGGGTTAGGGTTAGGATTTGGGTTATTGTTATAAAAAGAATGAGGGCTGTAGTTAGGACTAGTAATAGGGTTAGGTTTTGGGTTAGACTAAGGATTAGTTTTAGGACTAGGGTTAGCATTAGGGTTGGGGTCTCACTAGGGCAAAGGATAAGGTTAGAGCTAGGGTTTGGGTTAGGGTTAAGGCTAGTGTTAGGGTTAGGGTTAGGATGAAAGATAGGGATAGGTCTCAGATTTGGGATAGGTTTTGGTTAGCATTAGGTTTAAGGTTACAACTAATGTATGATCTAGAGTTATTATTAGAACTAGTTTTAGAATTAGGTTTAGGACTAGGTCTAGTGTTAGGGTAAGGTTGTGTTTTAATGTGATGTTTAGAGGTAGGGTTAGTGTTAATGTCAGAGACAGGTTCAGGGGTAGTTTTAGGGTTAAGATTAGGACTCGAATTAGGGCTAGGCTGAGAGCTAGATATATGGTTAGGGTTTGGTTTAGTTAAAACTTTAGGGTTAGTGTTATGGCTCAGTTTTGTTTTATTGCTAAGTCTATGATTAGGGCTAGTTTTATGATTAGCATTAGGGTTAGGGCTAGTGTTAGAGTTAGGCTAGGTGTAGAATTAGGGTTAGATTTAGAGTTAGGTTTAGATCTAGGGATAGGCAAGATGTAAGGTTAGGGCTAAGGTTATTCTAGGCTATGGATACAAATAAGGTCTTGGTAAGTGATAAGGTTAGAATTAGGGCTAGGGCTAATTAGGGCGAGAGTTATAGTTAGTCTTAAAGCTAGGGTTAGGGTTAGGTTTAGGATTAGGGCTAGGGTTAGTGTTAGGATTAGTCCTAGGGTTAAGGTTAGGGCTAGGGTTAGTGTTAGGGTTAGGGTTTGGGTTAGTTTAGGGTAAGCGATGGGGTTATAACTAGGTTTAGGGCTAGGCCAAGGGTTAGAATTAGGGTTAGGGTTATAATTAAGGCTAGGTTTTGCCTAGGATGAGAGCTGGAGTTCGTGTTAGAATTAGGGTTAGGATAAGGGCTAGGGCTAATGTCATGTCTAGCAGTACGGTTAGGGATAGGTTTCAGGTTATGTTTATGGTTAGGTCTAGTGTAATGGTTAGATTTAGGATAAGGTCATGTTTACAGCTATGTGTATTATTAGGGTCAGTGTACTCATTAAGGTTTGCTTTAGGTTAAGGTTTAATTTTAGGACTCGAATTAGCATTAGGGTTAGAGTTAGGGTTAGGGTAAAGAATAGGTTTAGGATTAGGGTTCAGGTTATTTTAGGGTAATAGATAGGTTTAGTGATTGCAATAGGGTTAGGGTTAAGCCTAGGGTTAGCATTAGGGTTAGGATTTTGGTTAGGGTAATAGATAGAATTAGAGCTAGGTTTAGGGCTAGGTTTATGGCTAGGGTTATGGTAGTGGATATAATTAGATCTATGGTTAGGGCTATGGTTAAGGTTAGGATTAGGGCTAGTGTTAGGTTAGGGTTTGGGATAGGCCTAGGGATATGTTAAGGGAAAGGTTAGACTTTGAGCTAGGGTTAGGTCTAAAGTGAAGTTTAGGGTTAGGGTTAGGGCTAGCGTTAGTTTTAGGGTTACATTTAGGGCTATGTTCAGGCCTAGGATTAGGGCTAGGTTTTGTGTTAGTTTAGGTCTAGGGTTAGTGTCATGGGTAATGTAAGAGCTAGGGTTATGATTAGGGCTAGTTTTAGGGTTAGGGTTTTGGCTAGGTCTAGTGTTAGGATTAGGTTTTGGATTAGAGTGAGCTTTGTAGCTAGGATTATTTTAGGGTCAGGGTCAGTGTTCAGGTTAGAGTTAGTGTTTGGGTTAGTGCCAGAATTAGGACTAGGGTTAGGTCTCGGTTTTGGTTAGTGTTTGGGTTAGGTTAAGGGTTATTGTTAGGGCTAGGGCTAGGTTGTTGTTTAGGTCTAGGGCTAGAGATATGGCTAGATTTAGGATTAGGTTTAAGTCTAGGGCTAGTGTTAGGTTTAGGTTTAAGTCTAGGATTACTGGTAGGGCTAATATTAGGGTTTGGTTTTGGGTTAGGGTCAAGTTTAGACCTACGGTTAGTGTTAGGGTCAGAATAAGTGTCAGGGTTAGGGTTTGTGTTTGGGTTAGGGTTAGGGGTAGAACGAAGGTTTGGGTTAGGACTAGTAATATGGTTAGGGTTTGGGTTAAGCTATGGATTAGGGTTAGGACTAGGGTTAGCATTAGGTTTAGGGTTTAGCTTAAGGTAATGGATAGGGTAAGAGCAAGGGTTAGAGCTAGGGTTAGGGTATGAGTTAGGGCTAGTTTTAGGGTTAGGGTTAAATCTAGGGTTTTCATTCAGATTAGGGCCAGGTTTGGGTTAGGTTAGGGCTAGTGTTAGGCCTACAACTAATATATGAACCAAGGTTATGATTAGGGCTACTTTTTGGGTAAGTCTTATGGCTAGGTCAAGTGTTAGGTTTATGGTTATCGTTAGCATGATGTTTAGAGCTAGAGTTAGTTTTAGGGTCAGGGTCAGTGTTCGGGTTATAGTTAGGATTAGGGTTAAACCCAGAATTATCACTAGAGTTAGGTCTAGGGTTAGGGTTAGTGATTTTTTTAGGTTAAGTTTTATCATTAGGGCTAGGGCTGGGTTTTTCTTCAGGTCTAAGGATAGAGATATGGCTAGATTTAGGATTAGGTTTCGATCTAGGGCTAGAATTAGGAATGGATTTAGGTATAAGTTTATTGCTATTGCTAGTGTTAGGGTTATCATTAGCATGATGTTTAGAGCTAGAGTTAGTTTTAGGGTCAGGGTCAGTGTTATGACTAGGTCTAGTATAAAGGTTAGGTTTATGGGTAAGGTCAAGGTTAGAGTTAGGTATATAATTACGGGAAGGGTCAGAGTTAGGGTTTGGGTTAGGTTAAGGTTTAGGATTAGGGCTCAAATTAGCATTAGGGTTAGTGTTAGGGTAATGATAGGGTTAGGTTTAGGGTTCAAGTTAGGTTTAGGTTAATGAAATAGGTTAGGGTTAGGGATAAGGTTAGGGTTAGGCCTAGGGTTACCATTAAAGTTATGGTTATGGTTAGGGTAATGGATATGGTTAGACTTAGTGATAGGGCTAGGGTTATGGTTAAAATTCTGGCTAGTGTTAGGGTAAGGTTTAGGGCTAGGTTCTGGGTTAGGGTTAGGGTTAAAGCTAGGGTTAAGGCTTGGATTAGGGCTTGGTTTGGGGTTTGGCTAGTGCTAGATTTCGGGCTATGTCTAATGTATGAACTAGTGTTACAATTAGTGCTAGATTTAGGGTTAGGGTTGGGGCTAAGTCTAGTGTTATGGTTAGGTTTAGGATTAGGGTGATGTTTAGAGTAAGGTTTACTATTAGGGTCAGTGTCAGAGTGAGGGTTAGTTTTAGGGTTAGGGTTAGAACTCTAATTAGGGCTAAAGTTAGTACTAGATGTATGGTTAGGGATCGGTTTAGGTTAAGGGTTAGGGATATAGATTGGTTTTGTTTTAGTGCTAGGACTATTGTTACCACTAGATTATGGATTAGCATCAGGGTTAGGGCTAGTGTTTGGTTGAGGTTTAGGCTTAAAGTTAGGGTTAGATTTAGAGTTAGGGTTAGATCTAGGGTTAGGGCTAGGGATAGGTCTAGGGTTTGGGTGAGGGTTAGGGTTATGGTAACAAATATTGTTAGAACTAGGGATATGCCTAGGGTGAGAATTAGAGTTAGAGTAGTAGTCTTAGGGTTAGGATTAGGGTTAAATTAGGGCTAGGATTAGGGCTAGAATTAGGGCTAGGGTAGGGCTAAATTAGGGCTCGGGTTAGTGTAAGGGTTAGGGCTAAATTAGGGCTAGGATTAGGGCTAGAGGTAGGTTTAAGGTTAGGGCTAAATTAGGGCTAGGATTAGGGCTAGCATTAGTGTTAGGGTTATGTCTAAATTAGGACTAGTATTAAGGGTAGGGTTAGTGTTGGGGTTAGACCAAGGGGTTGGGCCAAAGTTGGGGTTAGCATTGGTGGTAAGGTTAAGTTTAGGGGAATGGGTGGGGTTATAGCTATATTTAGGGCTAGGGTGAGGGTTAGAATTTGGATTAGGTCTAGGGTTATGGTACAGTTTAGGATTAAGGCTAGATTTAGGATTAAGGCTAGGTTTAGGGCTAGGTTAAGGGCTAGGGTTTCTGTTAGGCTTATGGCTAGGACCAGGTCTAGGGCTAATATCAGGTCTAGGGTTAATGTTAAGGATAGTTTTAGAGTTAGGTTATGGCTAGTCTAGTGTAAGAGTTAGTTATAGGTTAAAAGTCAGCTTAAGGGCTAGGGTTATTATTAGGGTCAGGGTCAGGAAAAGCATTTGGTTTAGCTAAAGGTTTAGGGTTAGGGTTGGAATTAGCATTATGGTTAGATTTAGGGTTAGCATAATGGATGGGGCTTAGTTTATGTTTCAGTTAAGGTTTAGGGTAATGGATGGGTTAGTTTTAGTGATCGGGTTAGGGTTAGCATTACAGTTGGGTTTATGTTTAGTGTAATGGATAGGTTTAGAGCTAGGGTTAGGGCTAGGTTATGGTTTGGATTAAATCTAGGATTAGGGCTAGGTTTAGGGATAGGCGTAGGGTGTGATTTAGGGTAAGTTTTTGGGTTATGGTAAGTGTTAGGTTTAGGGCTAGGGTTATTTTTAGGTTGGGGTAAGGGCTAGCGCTTGAGCCTGGGTTAGGTCTAGGTTGAGGGTTAGGTTTAGGTTTAGGTCTAGGTTTACATTTATGGTTAGAGTTAGGTTTAGTGTTAGGGATAGAGTTCTAATTAAGGTTAAGGTTAGGGTTAGGGTAATGTATAAGTTTAGAGCTAAATTTCAGGCTAGGTTTAACGTTAGGATTAGGGCTAGGGTTAGGGTTAGGGTTTAGGATAGAGCTAGGGTTATGTTTAGTGTAAAGGTTAGGCTTTGAACTAGGGTTAAGTCTAAGGTGAGGCTTAGGTTATTGCTAGGTTTAGGACTAGGGTTAGGCTGAGGGTTATGCTTAGAGCTAAGTTTAGGCCTAGCATTAGGGCTAGATTTTGTGTTAGATTTAGAATAATGCTTAATGTAAGAACTAGGGTTATGTTCAGGGCTAGTTTTAGGGTTAGGGTTATGGCTAGGTCTAGTGTTAGGTCTAGGTTTTGGGTTAGTCTCAGGTTTAAAGCTAGGTTCACTGTTAGAATCAGCGTCAGTTTTGGGGATAGGGTTAGGGTTAGGTTTAGAGCCAGAATTAGCACTAGGTTTAGGTCTAGGGGGTAGGGTAAGTGTTCGGTTTAGTTTAAAAGTTATTGTTAGGGCTAGTGCTAGGTTTTTGTTTAAGTCTAGGGCTAGATCTATAGCTATATTTAGGATTAGCTTTTGGTCTATTTCTATTGTTAGGCTTAGGTATATGTATAGGGTCACCAGTAAGTCTAGTGTTAGGATTTGATTTAGGTTTAGGGTCAGGTTTAGACCCAGGGTTACTGTTAGTGTCAGATGAGGTCAGGGTTAGGTTTAGAGGTAGAATGAGGGCTAGGGTTAAGACTCGTAATATGGTTAGAGTTTAAGTTAAGCTAAGGATTAAGATTAGAGCTAGGGTTAGCATTTGGGTTAGGGTTTGATTAGTGTAAGGAATGGGGTTAGAGTTAGGGTTAGGGCTAGTGTTAGGGTTAGGGTTAGGGCTAGTATTAGGTTTAAAGCTAGGATTAGGGCTCGGATTAGGGGTAGAATTTGTGTTAGGGTTAGGGCTATGGTTAGGACAATGACTAATGCATGAACTAGCATTATGGTTAAGGCTAGGTTTAGGGTTAGGTTAAGGCTAGATATAGTGTTAGGGTTAATTTAAAGTTAGGGTGGTTTTTAGAGCTAAGATTAGTGTTATGATCAGTGTCAGGGTCAGGGTTAGTTTCAGGTTTAGTTTTAGGGCTAGTTGTAGGGTTAGGGTTTGATTTAGGTTAAGGGTTAGGATTAGGGCTATGGCTTAGTTTTGGTTAATGCTAGGGCTAGGGATTGGGCAAGTTTTAGGATTAGCATTATGGTTAGGGGTAGTGTTAGTGTTTGGCTTAGGCTTATTGTTACAGTTAAATTTAGAGTTAGGTTTAGATTAGATTTAGGCTTAGACCTAGGGTTAGGATTAAGGCTAAGGATAGAATTAGGGCTAGGGCTAGGGCAAGAGTTAAAGTTAGTCTTATGTCTAGGTTTAGGGTTAGGATATGATTAAATAAAGGCTAGGATTAGGGCAATTTTAGGGTTAGGGTTAGGGCTAGGTCTATTGTTAGGTTTAGGTATAGGGTTAGGGTGATGTTTAGACTAGGATTAGTGTTAAGGTCAGAGTCAGGGTCAGGGTTAGTTTTAGGGTTTGGCTTAAAACTCGAATTAGGGCTAGAGTTATGGCTAAGTGTAGGGTTAGGGCTTAGTTTATATTAAGGGTTAGGGTTAGGTCTATGGGTTGGTTTTGTTTTAGGGCTAGGGTTAGTGCTAGTTTTAGCATTAACCTTAGTGTTAGGGATAGTGTTAAGTTTAAGTGTAGGCTAAAGTTTAGGGTTAGATTTAGAGTTAGGGTTAGACCTAAGGTTGCTGCTAGGGCTATAATAGGGCTAGTGTTAGGCCTATGGTTTGGGCTAGGATTAGGGTTCCAGTAAAGTATAGGGTTAGAACTAGGGTTAGGACTAAGGTGAGAGTTAGAGTTATTCTTTGGGCTAGGGTTAGGGTTAAGGTTAGGGATAGGACTACATTAGATCTAAGACTAGGGCTATGGTTAGTGTTAGAGTTAGACCTCGGGTTATGGTTAGGGTTATAATTAAGGCTATGTTTAAGGCTAGGATAGGGCTAGGGTTTGAGTTAGGGTTAGGGCTAGTATCATGGCTAGGGCTATTATCAGGTCTAGGGTTATGCTTAGAGATAGTTTTATGGTTGGTTTTGTGACTAGGTCTAGTGTAAGGTTTACGTATAGGGTAAGGGTGAGATTTAGAGCTAGGGTCAGTGTCAGTGTTAGGCTTTGGTTTAGGTTTGAGTTTAGGGTTAGGGCTCAAATTAGCATTAGGGTTAGGGTTAGGGTAATGATTGGATTAGGTCTAGGGTTCAGGGTAGGTTTAGGGTAATTGATAAGTTTGGGGATAGTGATATGTTTAAGGTTAGGACTAGGGTTAGCATTAGGGTAAGGTTTCTATTTAGGGTAATGATACAGTTAGACTTAAGGTTAGGTCTTGGTTTATGGTTAGAATTAGGTCTTGATTTAGGGTTAGGGTGAGAGTTAGAACTAGGGTTAGTTTAGGGTTATGTTTAGTGTAACGGTTAGGTTCTGAACTATGGTTAGGGCAAGGCTGAGAATTACCTTCAGGATTAAGTCTAGGAATAGGATTATGGGAGGTTTCGGATTAGGGTTAGGGTTAGAATTAGACCTAGGATTAGTGGTAGGGTCAGTAAAGGGTCAGGATTAGAGTTAGGGTTTTGGATACGGTTAGACCTAGAATGAGGGCAAGGGTAAGGGTTATTAATATGGTTAGTGTTTTGATTAGCCTAAGGATTATGGATAGGTCTAGGGTTACCCTTAGGTTTAGGGTTTTGCTTAGGTAGGGGATTGGTTTAGAGCTAGGGTTAGGGCTATGGTTATGGTTAGATTTAGGATTAAAGCTAGGTTTAGGTCTCAGATTAGGCCTAGGTTTTGTGTTAGGGTTAAGGCTAGGGTTAGGGTAATGGCTAATGTAAGAACTAGGGTTAACATTAGGGTTAGTTTTAGTGTTAGGGTATGGGTTAGGTTTAGTGTTAAGGTTAGCTTTAAGGTTAGGGTGATATTTATAGCTAGGGTTCGTGTAAGATAGGAGTCAGGGTCTGGGTTGGTTTTAAGGTTAGGATTAGGACTCGAATTAGGGCTAGGGTTAGGTCTAGTTGTAGTGTTAGGATTTGGTTTAATTTAAGGTTTAGGTTTAGGGCTAATGATCTGTTTTGTTTTAGCCTAGGGTTAGGGTTAGGGCTGGTGTTAGTGTTAGGCTTAGGCTTAGTGCTAGGGTTAAATTTGTAATTAGGGTTAGATCTAGGGTTAGTCCTAGAACTAAGGATAGGGCAAGGGTTATGTCTAGGTTTAGGGTTCTGTTAAGGGATAAATGGTTAGAACTAGGGATAGGGCTATGGCTAGAGTTAGTCTTAGGGCTAGGGTTAGGGTTAGATATAGGGCTAATTTAGGGCTAAGATTAGGCTAGGTTTAGTGTTTAGTTTAAGCCTAGGGTGAGGGTTAGGGTTAGGGTTAGAGTTAGAGTTTAGAGTTTACGTTTAGAGTTATGGCAAAGTTTGGGGTAAGGGATGTCTTTATAGCTAGGTTTAAGAGTTAGGGTGAGGGTTAGAATTATGGTTAGGGTTTTGATTAAGGCTAGGTTTAGGGCTAGGATGAGGGCTAGTGTTTTTTTTTTTTTTTTTTAGGATTAGAGAATGGATTAGTGCTAGAGAAAATTTCAGGTCCAGAATTATGGTTAAAGATAGTTTTAGGTTTAGGATTATGGGTACATCTAGTGTAAGGGTTAGGTTTAGGGTTAGAGTCAAGTTTAGAGCTAGGGGTATTATTAGGGTCAAGTTCTAGGTTAGGGTTTGGGATAGGTTAAGGTTTAAAGTTAGGGCTCGAATTAGCATTAGGTATAGGGTTATAATTATGGTAATGCATAAAGTTAGAAATCAATTTAGGGCTAGGGTTATGGTTATGATTAGGGCTAGGTTTTGGGTTAAGTTAGTGCTAGGGTTAGGGTTACAGCCAATGTAAGTACTAGGGTTATAATTATGGCTAATTTTATTGTTTGGGGGCTAAGTTTAGTGTTAGGTTTAGGTTTAGGGTTATTGTGAGTTTTAGACCTCGGGTTAGTGTTATGGTCAGAGTAAGGGTCAGGGTTAGTTTTAGGGTTTGGCTTAAAACTCGAATTAGGGCTGGGTTAGGGCTAGGTGTAGGTTTAGGGCTTGGTTTAATTAAGTGTTATGGTTAGAGATTTGGCTCCATTTGGTTTTAGGGCTAGGGTTAGGGTTAGGGCAATTTTTAGGATTAGTGTTAGTGTTAAGGCTAGTCTTAGCATTAGGCTTAGGATTCGGTTTAAGGGTTAGATTTATAGAGTTAGGTTTTTATCTAAGGTCAGTGCTAGGGCTAAGGATAGGGCAAGGGTTAGGACTAGGATTTGCGATAGGGTTAGGTTTATGGGAAGGGATAGGATTACAACGAGTGATAGGGCCAGGGTGAGAGTTAGAGTTATTCTTAGGGCTAGGGTTGGGGTTAGGGTTAGGGATAGGGCTAAATTACGGCTAGGGTTAGTGTTAGGGCTAGGGTTAGGGCTAGTTTTAGGCTTAGGCATCGAGTTAGGGTTAAATTTAAAATTAGGTTTTGATCTAGTGTTAAACTAGGGCTAAGGATAGGGCAATTGTGATGACAAGGGTTAGCGTTAGAGTTAGGGTTATGTTTAGGGTAAGGGATGCGGTTTTGGCTAGGTTTAGGGCTAGGGCAAGGGTTACTATTAGGGTTAGAGCTAGAGTTATGGTTAAGGTTATGATTAAAGCTAGGTTTATGGCTAGGTTGAGGTTTAGGGTTTGTGTTAGGGTTAGGGATAGTATTAGAGCTAGGGCTAATGACAGGTCTAGGATTATAGTTAGGGCTAGATTTAGTGTTAGGTTTATGGCTTGGTCCAGTGTAAGGACTTGTTTAGGGCAAGATTCAGGTTTATATCTAGGGTTAATTTTAGGGTCAGATTCAGGGTTAGGGTTTGGTTTAGCTTAGGGTTCAGGTTTAGGTTAGTAACAGGGTTAGTTTTAGGGTTTAGATTTGGTTTAGTGTAATGGATAAGTTAGGGTTAGGCCTAGGGTTAGCTTAAGGGTTGGGGTTATTGTTCGGGTAATGGATAGGTTTAGACCTAAGGTTAGGGCTAGGGTTATGTATAGGATTAGGGCTAGTTTTTGGTTAGGGTTAGGTGTAAGTTTAGTGTTAAAGCTAGGTTTAGGACTCGGATTAAGCCTAGGTTTTGGGTTAGGTTAGGGCTAGGGTTAAGGCTACGGCTAATGTATGAAGTAGGGTTATAATTATAGGGTTAGGGTTAGAGCTAGGTCTAGTGTTCGTTTGAGGTTTACAGTGATGATGAAGTTTATAGCCAGGGTTAGTGTTAGGGTCAGAGTCAGGGTAAGGGTTACTTTTCAGGTTAGGGTTAGGACTAGAATTAGGGATATGGTTAGGGCTAAGTGTAGGGTTAGGGTTTGTTTTAGGGCTAGAGCTAGGTTTAGAGCTAGTTTCAGGATGAGCGTTAGTCTTAGGGCTAGTGATATCTTTAGGTTTAGGATTAGGGTTAGGGTTAGATTTAGAGTTAGGGTTAGATCTAGGGTAATGACCAGGGGTATGAATAGGGCTAGGCTACACCAAGGGTTAAGGCTAGGATTAGGATTCTAGTAAGGGATACAGTTATAACTAGGTTTAGGGTTAGGGTGAGAATTAGAGTTAGTCTTTGGGCTAGAGTTAGGATTAGGGTTAGAGATAGGGCTAAATTAGGGCTAAGATTAGGGCTAGGGTTAGTGTTAGCTTTAAGCCTAGGGATTGGGTTAGGGATAAAATTAAGGCTATGTTTAGGGCTAGTATAAGGGCTAGGGTTTTGTTATGGTTAGGTCTAGGATTAAGGCTAGGGTTAATATCAGGTCTAGGTTTAAGGTTAGGAATAGTTTTAGGGTTAGGTTTATGGCTAAGTCTAGTGTAAGGGTTAGGTAGGTTAAGAGTCAGGTTTAGAGCTAAGGGAATTATTAGGGTCACGGGTCAGTGTTAGGGTTTGGTTTAGGTTTGAGGTTAGGTTAGGGCTTGAATAGGCATTAGGATTAGGGTTAGTGTAATGATTGTGTTAGGTTTAGGGTTCAGGGTAGGTTTAGGGTAATAGATAGGTTTGGGGAAAGTGATAGGGTTAGGGATAAGCCTAGGGTTAGCATAGTGGTAAGGGTTATTTTTAGGGTAATGGATACGGTTAGAGTTAAGTTTAGGGCTAGGGTTATAGTTAGGATTAAGTATTTTGTTAGGGTTAAGCTGAGGGTTAGAACTAGGATTAGGTTTAGGGTTATGTTTAGCATAAGGTTTAAGTTCTTAGCTATGATTAGGGCTAGGCTGAGAGTTAGGTTCAGAGTTAGTTCTAAGGATAGGATTATGGAAAATTTTGGGTTAGGCTTGGGGTTAGAGTTAGACCTAGGTTTAGTGTTAGGGTCAGAATAAGGGTCAGGATTAGGGTTAGGTTTTGGGATAGTGTTAGAGCTAAAATGAAGGCTAGGGTTAGGACTATTAATAGGATTAGGGTTTTGGTTAGTTGAAGGACTAGGGGTAGGTCTAGGGTTACTCTTAGGTTTAGGGTTTCGCTTGGGGTAAGGGATTGATTTAGATCTAGGATTAGGGCTATGGTTAGGGTTAGAGTTAGAGTTAAAGCTAGGTAAAGCGCTTAGCTTAGGACTAGTTTTTTGTTAGGGTTAGGGCTAGGATTAAGGCAATGGCTAATGTATTAACTAGGGTTATTATTAGGGTTAGTTTTAGGGTTAGGGTTAGGGGTAGGTTGAGTGCTAGGGTTAGGTTTAAGGTTAGGGTAATATTAATAGCTACTTTTCTTGTTAGGACAGGAGTCAGGGTCAAGGTTAGTTTTAGGTTAAGGTTAAGACTCGAATTAGGGCTATTGTTAATGTTAGTGTTCGGTTTGAGTTTAGGGCGGTGTTTAGAGCTAGGGTGAGTGTTAGGATATGAGTCAGGGTCAGGATTAGTTTTAAGGTGAGGTTTAAGTCTCAAATTAAGACTAGGTTTAGGTCTAGGTGTAGTGTTAGTGTTTGGTTTAAGTTAAAGTTTAGGGTTAGGGCTATCATTCAGTTTTGGTTCACTGCTAGGATTAGGGTTAGGGATAGTTTTACAATTATCATTAGGCTTAGTGCTAGTGTTAGAGTTAAGGTTAGGGCTGGGATCAAAATTTAGGGCAAGTGTTAGGGCTAGTATTAGGTTTATGGTAACAGATAGGGATAGAACTAGGTATAGGGCTAGGGCAAGATTTAGAGTTAGTCTTAGGGCTAGGGTTAGAATACGGTTAGAGATAGACTAAATTAGGGCTAGGATTAGGGCTAGGTTTTGTGTTTAGCTTAAGCCAAGGGTTAGAGTTACGGTTAGGTTTAAATTTAGGGTAAGGGATGACATTCTAGCTAGGTTTAGAGGTAGGGTGAGGGTTAGAATTAGGGTTAGGTGTAGGGCTAGAGACAGGGTTATGATTAAGGCTAGGTTTAGGACAGGATGAGGGCTAGGTGTGTTTTTAGGGTTCAAGCTAGTATTAGGGCTAGGGCTAATTTCAGGTCCAGAATTATGGTTAAAGATAGTTTTAGAATTAGGTTATGGCTGTGTCTAGGCTAAGGGTTAGGTGTTTGGTTATGGTCAAGTTTAGAGCCAGGGGTATTATTAGGGTCAAGGTCTGGGTTATGGTTTGGGATAGGTTAATGTTTCAAGATTGGGCTTGAATTAGTTTTAGGATTAGGGTTAGGGTAATGATGGGGTTAGGTTTAGGATTCAGGTTAGGTTTGGGGTAATGGAAGGGTTAGGATTTGTGATAGGGTTAGGTTTATGACTAGGGTTATCATTATGGTTAGGGTTAAGGTTATGGTAATGGATAGAGTTAGAGATCAATTTAAGGCTAAAGTTATGGTTACAATTAGGGCTAGTGTTAGGGTTACGTTAGGTTTAAATCTAGGGTTAGGGCTCTGATTAGGGCTAGGTTTGGGGTTATGTTAGGGCTAGGCTTAGGATTACAGCTAATGTAAGTACTAGGTTTACAATTAGGGATAGTTTTAGGGTTTTAGCGCTAGGTTTAATGTTAGGGTTAGGCTTAGGGTTAGGGTGATGTTTAGAGCTAGAAAGTGTTAGGGTCAGTGTCAGGTGCAGGGTTAGTTTTAGGGTTCAGTTTCCAACTCAAACTAGGGCTAGGGTTAGGTCTAGGTGTAAGGTTAGGGTTTGGTTTAGAATAATGGTTAGGGTTAGAGCTATGGCTCAGTTTTGTTTTAGGGCTAGGGCTAGGGTTAGGGTTCTTTTTAGGATTAGTGTTATCGTTTGGGCTAGTGTTAGGGCTAGGCTTAGGCTTTGAGCTAGGGCTAGATTTAGAGTTACATTTTGCCTAAGGTTAGTGTTAGGGATAAGAATAGGGCAAGGGTTAGCACTAGGGTTAGGGCTAGGGTTAGGGTTATGATAAGGGACAGGGTTAAGAACGAGTGATAGGGCTAGTGTGAGAGAGTTAGTCTTAGGGCTAGGGTTAGGGTTAGGTTTTGGGATAGGGCTAAATTATGGCTATGGTTATGTTAGGGCTAGGGTTAGGGCTAGTTTTAGAATTAGGCTTAGGCATGGAGTTAAGGTTAGATTTAGAGTTAGGTTTTGATCTAGGGTTAGTGCTAGGGCTAAGAATAAGACAAAGGTTACCATTATGGTTAGGGTTAGAGTTAGAGTTTAGTTTAGGGTAAGGATGTGGTTATAGCTAGGTTTTGGGCAAGCACAAAGTTTATTATTAGGGTTAGAGCTAGGGTTAGGGTTAGGGTTATTATTAAGGCTATGTTTAGTGCTACAATGACGACTAGAATTTGTTTTGGGTTTAGGGATAGTATTAGGGCTATGGCTAATGTCAGGTCTAGGGTTACATTTAGGGATAGATTTAGTGTTAGGTTTATGACCTGGTCCAGTGTAATGGTTAAGTTTTTGGTTAGGGTCAGGTTTAGATCTAGGGTTATTTTTAGAATTAGGTTTAGAATTAGGGTTTGGGTTAAGTTAGTGTTTAGGTGCAGGGCTTGAATTAGTTTTAGATTTAGGGTTAGGGTAATGACAGTGTTAGTTTTAGGGTTTAGGTTTGGTTTAATGTAATATATAGGGTTAGGGTTAGGCCTAGGTTTATTAGAAGGGGTAGGGTTATCATTGGGGTAATGGATAGGGTTAGCCCTAATGTTACAGCTAGGGTTATATATAGGACTAGGGCTAGTGTTTGGGTTAGTGTTAAGTTTAAGTTTAGGGCTAAAGCTAGGTTTAGGACTCAGATTAAGGCTAGGTTTGGGGTTAGTTTAGGGCTAGGCTTTAAGGCTACCACTAATGTATGAAGTAGGTTTATGATTACAGCTAGTTATAGGGTTAGTGTTAGGTCTATGTCTAGTGTTAAGGTTAGGTTTATGGGGATGATGATGTTTAGAGCCAGGGTTAGTGTTAGGGTCAGAATCAGGGTCAGGGTTAGTTTTCGGGTTAGAATTAGACTATCATTAGGGATAGGGTTAGGGCTAGGTGTAGGGTTAGGGTATGGTTTAGGTTAAGGGTTAAGGTTAGGGCTATGACTCGGTTTTGTTTTAGGGCTAGTGGTAGGGTTAGGACTAATTTTAAGATTAGTCTTAGGGTTAGGGCTAGTGTAAGTGTGAGATTTAGGCTTAGGTTAAGGATTAGGGATAAGAGTAGAGTTATGGCTAGATTTAGTCTTAGGGTTAGGGTTAAATTTAGAGTTAGGTTTAGATCTAGGTTTTGAGATAGGGCTAAGTATACTGCAAGGGTAAGGCTACGTTTAGGGATAGGTGTATGGTGATGGTAAGGGATAGGGTTAGACCTGGGTATAGGGCTAGCGTGAGAGTTAGAGTTAGTCTTAGGGCTAGGGTTAGGTTTAGGGATAGGGCTAAATTAGGGCTTGGATTAGGGCTAGGCTTAATGTTAGGGTTAGGCATAGGGTTAGAGCTAGGGTTAGTGTAAGGTTTAGGGTTAAGGATAGGTTTAGGGTAAGGGATGAGAATATAGCTAGTTTGAGGACTAGGGTGAGAATTAGGATTAAGGTTAGGGTTAACGTTAGGGTTAGTGTTATGATTAAGGTGAGGTTCATGGCGAGGATGTGGACTAAGTTTTGTATTAGCGTTAGGGCTAGGATTAGAGCTAGGGCTAATGTCAGGTTTAGTGTATGGTTAGGAATAGTTTTAGGGTTAGACTTATGGCTAGGTCTATGGATAGGTTTCTTGTTAGGGTCAGGTTTAGAGCTGTAAGTATTATTTGAGTCAAGGTCAAGTTTAGGGTTTGTGTTAGGTTAAGGTTTAGGTTTAGGGCTCAAATTAGTCTTATCTTTAGGGATTGGGTAATGACACAGTTAGGTTTAGGGTTCAGGTTAGGTGTAGGTTAAAGGACAGGGTTAAGGCTAGTGCTAGGATTAGGGTCCCACCTAGGGTTAGCATAAGGATTATAGTTATCTTAGGGTAATGAATAGGGTTAGAGAAAGGGTTAGGGCTAGGGTTATGGTTAGAATTAGGTCTAGGGTTATGCTTAGGGTTATGATTAGGGCTAGGGTTATTGTTAGTGTTATCTTCAGGGTTAAAACTGAGGTAGGGCTTGGATTAGGGCTAGGTTTTGTGATAGGTTAGGGCTATGGCTAATGTAAGAACTAGTGTAAATTTTAGGACTGGTTTTATGGTTAATGCTAGGGCTAGGTGTAGTTGTAGGGTTAGTTTTAGGGTTAGGGTGAAGTTTAGAGCTAGGGTTAGTGTTAGTGTCAGGGACAGTTTTTGGGTAGGGTAATGGTTAGGGTTAAAGCCAGAATTAGGACTAGGGTTAGGTCTAGATGTAGGGTTAGAGTTTGGGTTAGGTTAAGGGTTATTGTTATGGCTAGGTCTAGTTTGTTTTTAGGTCTAGAGCTATAGTTATGGCTAGATTTAGGATTAGGTTTAGGTCTAGGGCTAGGTTTAGGGCTAGGTTTAGGTATAAGGTTACCAGTAGGGCTAGTGTTAGTGTTCAGTTTAGGGTTAGGTTTAGATTTACAACTAAGATTAGTGTTAGTGTCAGAATAATGATCAGGGATAGGGTTATGGTTTGGGTTATGGTTAGATCTAGAATGAAGGATAGGGTTAGGACTATTTATAGACTTAGGGTTTTGGTTAGGCTAAGGATTAGTGCTAAGAATATGGTTAGCATTAGGGTGAGGGTTTTGCTTAGGTTAAGGGATAGGGTGAGACCTAGGGTTAGGACCAACCAGGGTTAGGGTTAGATTTAGGGTTAAAGATCGTGTTAGGGCTTGGATTAGGGTAGGTTTGTATTAGGGTTAGGGCTAGTGTTATGGTTATGGTTATTGTAAGAACTAGGGCTACGATTAGGGTTAGTTTTAGGGTTAGGTTTAGGGCTAGGGCTAGTTTTAGGGTTAGGGTTTAGGTTAGGGTGATGTTTAGAGCTAGATTTAGTATTTGGATATGAGTCAGGGTCATGGTTGTGTTTAGGGTTAGGGTTAGGTTTCAAATTAGGGCTAATGTTAGGGCTCGTGTAGGGTTAATATTTGGTCTAGGGTAAGGGTTAGTGTTAGGGTTATGGCTCGGTTTTGTTTTATGGCTAGGGTTACAGCTAATTTTAGGATCAGAATTAGGGTTAGAGCTAGTTTCCGGGTTTGGCTGAGGGTTAGGTTTAGAGATAGGTTTCTATCTAGAGTTAGTGATAGGACTAAGGATAGTGCAAGGGTTATGGCTAGGGTTAGAGCTTGGGTTAAGGTTATGGTAAGAGATACGGTTAACAGTAGGAATAGGTCTTGTGTGAGAATTATAGTTAGTCTTAATTCTAGGGTTTGGGCCAGGGATAGGAATAGGGCTAAATTCGTGCTGGGATTAGGGCTAGGTTTAGTGTTAGGGTTACGGCTAGAGTTAGCGTTATGGTTAGGGCTAGGACTAGTGTTAGGGTTAGGGTAAGGGTTAGGATTTAAGCTACAGATAGGGCCAGGGGGAGTGTTAGGTTTAGTGTTAGGTCAGGTTAGGGTTATGATTATGGTTAGGGTTAGGGTTGGGGTAAGTGCTAGTGTTTTCATTAGGGTTAGGGTTAGTTTTAGAGTAATGTATTGGATTAGATGTAAGATTAGGTATAGGATTAAGTTTAGGTTATGGTTAAATGTAGCTTTAGGGATAGGTTTAGTTTTTATTTTTGGTAAGGGTTAGGGTTAAGTTTATTGCAAGAGTTAGGTTTAGGGTTAGGTCGAGGGTTAGTTTTATGATTAGGGTTAGGGATAGGGTTACGTTTGGGGCTAGGGTTATTATTAGGGTTAGGGTTAGGGTAATGCTAGGGTTAGAGCTAATGTTAGTACTAGGGTTAAGGTTAGGATTAGGGTTTAGGTTAGGTTTATGTTTAGGAATAGGGCTAGGGTTATGTTTAGGCTAAGGGTTAGGCTTTGACCTAGGGTTATGTGTAAGGCGAGGGTTAGGGTTAGGGCTACATTTAGGATTATGGTTATGGTTAGGGTAGGTTTAGGCCTCAAATTAGGGCTAGGTTTTGTGTTACATTTAGGCCCAGGATTAAAGCTATGTGTAATGTAATATCTAGGGTTCTGATTAGAGCTAGTTTTAGGGTTAGGGTTATGGGTATGTACAGTGTTAGGTTTAGGTTTGGGGTTAGGTTCAGGTTTAGAGCTAGGTTCAGTGTTAGTGTTAGGGTTAGTGTTCAGGTTAGAGTTAGGTTTAATGTGAAAGGCAGAATTAGGACTAGAGTTAGGTCCAGGGATAGGATTAGTGTTTGCTTTAGGTTAAGGATTATGTTAGGGCTAAGGCTCAGTTTTTTTTTTTTTTTTTTTTTTTTTTTTTGGTCTAGGTCTAGAGTTATGACTATATTTAGCATTAGGCTTAGGTCTAGGGCTAGTGTTAGGGTTAGGTTTAGGTATAAGTTTACTCATAGGTCTAGTTTTAGGGTTTGGCTTAGGGTTAGGGTCAGATTTAGACTGAGTGTTTGTGTTAGGGTAAGGATTTGAGTTAGGGTTAGAGCTAGAATGAGGGCTAGGATTAGGACTAGTAATAGGGTTAGGGTTTGGATTAGATTATGTATTGGGATTAGAACTAAGGTTAGCATTATGGATAGGGTTTGTATAAGGTTAAGTGATAGAAGTAGAGCTAGGGTTAGGGTTAGGATTAGGGCTAGGGCTAGGTTTAGGTTTAGGTTTACTTCTAGGGTTAGGGCTTAGATTAGGGCTAGTTTTTCTGTTAGGTTTAGGGCTAGGGTAAAGGCTATGGCTAATATAAGAACTAAGGTTATGATTAGAGTTAGTATTCGGTCTAGATCTAGTGTTAGCGTTATCTTTAGTGTTAGTGAGATATTTAGAACTAAGATTAGTGTTAGAATATAAGTCAGAGTCAGGGTTAATTTTAGAACCAGCACATGAATTAGAGCTAGAAGGTTATGGCTAGGTTTAGGTTTAGGGTTAGGGTTAGATTAACATTTAGAGTTAAAACAATGGCTCGGTTATAAGGGATAAGTTTGTGGTTACGGTCAGTTTTAGGATTAGCGATAGTGTTAGGTCTAGTGGTAGGTTGAGGATTAGGCTTAGGGTTAGGGTCAAATGTAGAGTTATGGTTAGATCTAGGGTAGGGTCTAGAGCTAGGGTTAGGGATAAGGTTAGGGCTTGTGTTAGGTTTATTGTAATGGATAGGGTTCGAACTAGAAATAGGGCTGGGAGAAAGTTAGAGTTTGTCTTAGGCCAAGGCTAGGGGTAGAGTTAGGGCTCGGGCTAAATTAGGGCTAGGATTAGTGCTAGGGTTAGTGTTTGGGTTAGGCCTATGGTTATGGCTAGAGGTATGATTAGTGTTAGGGTTAGGGTTAGTGATAGGTTAGGGGAAAAATGAGGTTATACCTAAGTTCAGGTCTAGGGTGAGGGTTAAAATTAGAGATAGGGGTAGAGTTAGTGTTTGGGTTAGGATTAAGGCAGGTATAGGCCTAAGATGAGGACTAGTGTTTGTGTTAGGGTTAGGGCTGGGATTAGGGCTGGGGTTAATGTCAGGTTTGGGTTTATGGTTATGGTTAGTTTTAGGGTTAGGTTATGGCTAGGTCTAGTGTAAGGGTTAGGTTTAGGTTAAGGGTCAGGTTTAAAGGTAGGCATATTATTAGGGTCAGTGTTCGAGTAGGGTTTGGTTTATGTTAAGATTTAAGGTTAAGACTTGAATTAGCAATAGGGATAGGGTTAGGTTCCAGGTTAGGATAATTGATAGGGTTAGGTTTAGGGTTCAGGATAGATTTAGAGTAATGAATAGAGTTAGTGTTAGCAATAGTGTTAGCGTTAGGCCTAGGGTTAGCATTTGGGTAAGGCTTGTGTTTCGGGTAATGGATAGGGTTAGAGGTAAGGTTAGGGCTAGGTAAAAGTTAGAAGTAGGACTAGGATTAGGGTTAGGCGTAGGGTTAGTGTCAGGGATAGGTTTTGCATAAGTGTTACCATTTTAGCTAACCATTCCATTTTAGCTAACCAATAACCAATAACCATACCATTAACCCTAACCCTAAACCAAACCATAACCCACACTCAACATTAACCCTAAACCTAACCCTAAACCTAACATTTATACTAACACTAAGCCTAACCCTAACATTAACACTGACACTAACTCTAACCCTAAACCTAACACAAACCCTAACCTAAACCATAACCCTGACCCTAACCTAATTCTAACTCTAACACTTACCTAACCCTAAACCTAACACTAACACTAACCCTAAACCTAACACTAACCCTAAACCCAACCCTAAACCTATCCCTAACACGAAAGCTAACCCTATCCCTAACACTAAAGCTAAACCCAACCCTAACCTTAACACTGATCCTAAACCTTACCCTAACACCAACCCTAACACTAAAACCTACACCTAATTCTAAAACTAACCCTAAGCCTAACCCTAACCCTAAAACTAACACTAACCCTAAACCTACCCATAAACCTAACATTAACCCTAACCCTAACCCTAAATCTTACCCTAACCCTAACAATAATCTTAAACCTAACCCTAACCAAATACTAACACTAACCCTAACCCTAATCCTAAAACAAATCCTAACTCTAAAACTAACCATAACCATAACCTTAACATAATCATAAAAATAACACTTATCCTAAAACTTACTGTAACACTAACACTTACTGTAACACTAACCCTAACCCCAAACCTAACCCTAACACCGAACCTAACACTAATTCAAACACTAACCATAACACTAACACTAATTCTAACCCTAACACTAACCCTAAACCTATCCATAAACCAAATAAAATACTTAACCCTAACCCTAACACTAACACTAACCATAACCGTAACCCTAACCCTAAACCTTACATGAACCCTAACCCTAACAATAACCCTAAACCTAATGATAAACCTAAACCTAAACCTAACCCTAATTCTCACACTAACCCTAACCCTAACACTAACACTAACACTAAGATTAAAACTAACCCTAACCCTAAACCTAACCCTAACACTCACCCTAACCCCAACCCTAAACCTAACCCTATCACTAACCCAAACCCTAATGCTACAGCTGACACTAACCCGAACACTAAACCTAAACCAAATCCTAACCATTACCCTAACACTAACCCTAACAGTAACCCTAATCCTAACTCTAACCCTAACTAAACCTATCCCAAAACCTAACACTAACCCTAACTCTAGACCTAATCCCAACACTAACACAAAAACTAACCCTAACCCTAACACTAACCATAAACCTAACCCTAACCCTAAGCCTAAACCTAACACTCACCCTAACCCTAACCCTAACCCTATCACTTTTCCTAACCATAAACCTAACCCTCAACCTAACTCTAACCCTCAACCTCAACCTAAATCTAATACTAACCCTAACCTATAACTAACACTAACCCTAAACCTATTCCTACCCCTAACCCTAAACCTAATCCTAATTTTAAACATAACCATAACAGTAACCATAACCTTAACCATAACTCTAACACAAACCTTAACTTTAACCCTAACACTACCCATAACCCTAACCCTAACACTAACACAAAATGTAACCGTAACTCTAATGCAAACCCTAAACCTTACCCTAAACCAAACCCTAACCTTAACCCTAAAACTAAAACTAACCCTAACCCTAACTTTAACTCTAACACTAACCGTAACCCTAATGCTAACCCTAACTCTAAACATAATGCTAATACTAACCCTAACCCTAACACGAAACCTAACCCTAAACCTAACCCTAAATGTAACACTAAAACTAACCCTAACTCTATCCCTAACACTAAAACTAACACTAACTTTAATTCTAACACTAACTTTAAATCTAACCAGAAACCTTACACTAAACTTAACCATAACCCTAACACTAACCCTAACACTAACCCCAAACCTAAACCTAACAATAATCCCAACCCTTACATTAACATGAACCCTCACCCAAACCCTAACCTTAATCAAACCCTAACCAACTCTAACCATAATTCTAACCCTAACACTAAATCGAATCCTAACCCTAACTCTAACCATAACACTAACCCTAACCCTAACCATAAAACTAACCTAACACTAACAATAACTCTAACTCTAACCCTCACCCTAAACCTAAACCTAACACTTACCCTAAGCCTATCCCTAACACAAACTCAAACCTTAAACCTAACCAGAACCTATCCCTAACACTAACCTTCACTAACTTTAACCCTAACCCTAACACAAAATCTAAACCAAACCCTAACCTTAACCTAACCCTAAACATAACCCTAACCCCAAGCCTAACCCTAACCCTAACACTAATCCTAAACCTCACCCTAACCTTAACCATTTACCTGACACTAATCCTATCCCTAATGGAACACTAACCCTAACCCTAATACTAACTCTAACTCTAACCCTAAGCCTAAAGTAACCCTAAACCTAAACCTAACCATGACACTAAAAAAATTCCTAACCCAAAACATAGTGCTAACCATAACATAACAGTAACCCTAATCATTTCCTAACTTAAACCCAAACCCTAGCACTAAACCTCACACTAAACCTAACCCTAACCCTGACCCTAATCCTAAACCTAACACTAACCCAATCCCTAACCTTAACCTTAACCCTAACACTAACACTAACCCTAACCTACATGTAACTCTAAAACTAATCCAAATTCTATACCTATGCCTCAATTTAACCCTCTTACTAACCATAACCCAAAATCCTAAATCTAACTTTAACCCTAACACAAACCCTAACCACAACACTTACCCTAACAAAAACCATAACTCTAAACCTAACACTAAACCTAACCACAATCCTAACTGTAACTCTAAAACTAACCCTAAACATAACCCGGACCCTAACTCTAACTCTAATTCTGACCTAAAAACTAACCCTAACCATAACTCTAACTGTAATACTAAAACTAACCTAAACTTAACCCTAATCCTAACTGTAACACTAACTCTAAAAGTAATCCTAACCCAAAAATTAACCCTAACCTATCCCGAACCTTATACCTAAACCTAACTCGAACCCTAACAATAACCCTAAACCTAAACCTAACAGTAACCCCAAACCTAAACCTAACCCTAAAAATAACACTTACCCTAAAAGTAACACTAACCCTAAACCTAACCGTCACCCTAACAATAAATCTAAACCTAAACCTAACACTATCCCTAACACTAACCCCAAACCAAACCCTAATTTTAACCATAAAGTAACTTTATTTCTAACCCCAAGCCTAACAAAAACTCTAACCCAAACCATAATCCTAACCCTAAGCTAATCCTAACCCTAACCCTTACATAACCCTAACCCTAACCCTAACTCTAACCCTAAAACTAATTCAAACCTAAATCTAAACATTCTTACCCCAACCCTAATGCTATACTAACCATAAACCTAACCTTAAACCTAAACCTAACACTAACCTGAACCCTAACACTAACCCTAACACTATCCCTAACCCTAACACTAACCCTAACCCTAACCTTACCGTAAAACTAACCCTAAGCCTCAATATAACCCTAATACTATTGGTAAAACTGTCCCAACACCTAACCATAACACAAATCCTAAACCGAATCCTAACCCTATCACAAACGATAACCTAAGGCTAACCCTAATACTAACACTAACCCTAACGCCAAAACTAAACTTAAGATTAACCCTAATCCTAACCTTAAACCTAAATCTGATCCTAACCATAACCCTAACCCTAAACCTAACCCTTACCTAAACATAACCCGAACCCTAACCATAACACTAACAATAACCCTAAACCTAGGCTTAGCCCAAATCCTAACCTTAACCCTCACAATTACCCTAACCCTAATGTAACATTAACCCCAACCCAAACCCTAATTCTAACACAAACACTTACCCAAATCATAACCGTAAGCCTAACCTAAGCCTATCCCTTAACGAACCATAACCCTAACCCTACCCGAACCCTAACTCTAACCCTAACCCTTATCCAAATGCTAAACCTAATACTAACCCTAATTCAAACCCCAACACTAACTCTAAACCTAAATATAACCCAAACCCAAACACTAACACTAACCCCAACCCTAACCCTAAACTTAATACTAACACTAATACTAACACTAACCTTAACATGAACCCTAACCCTAGCCTAACCCTAAATAATCCTAAACATAACACTAACACTAACAGTAAACTTAATTCTAAACCTAACCCTAAACCTAACACTAACTCTAACCCTAACCCTAATACTAACACTAACACTAAGCCTAATCCTAACTCTAATTCTCACCCTACAGCTAAACCTAACATTAACCCTAACCATAACCCTAACACGAACCCTAACCCTAATCCTAACCCGAACATAACCCTAACACTAACCCTCTCTGTAACACTAACCCTAACCCTAACCCTAACACTAACCATAAATTAAACACTAACCTTAACCTAACCCTAACCCTAACCCTAACAACAACCTTAAACCTAAAGCTAACCCTAACCCTGACACTAACTGTAAGTCTCACCCTAACCTTAACCCGAAACCTAACACTAACCCTAACCTGACATTAACCGTAACCCTAACCCTAACCATAACCATAACACTAACCCTGAACCTAACCCTAACTCTAACACTAAATATAACCCTAACCATAAAACTAAACCTAACACTAACCCTAACCCTAACCCTAAACCTAAACCTAAACCTAACACAATCCCTAACCTTAATCCTAACATGAATTATAAACCTCACCTTAACCCTAATTTAACTTAAACCCTATCCTTAACCCTAACCCTTACCCAAACCCTAACACTAAAAATAAACCTAACCCTAACCCTAACCTAACCCTAACCCTAAACTTAACTCTAACCATAATCCTAAACTTTAACATAACCCTAACCATAACCCTAACTGTAACCCCAATACAAACCCTAAACCTAAAGCTAACACCAACCTAAACCCTAAACCTAAAACTAACCTTAACCCTAATTCTAACACTAACACTAACTCTAACCTTAAACCTAAACCTAACACTAACCCTAACCCTAATTCTAACACTAACACTAACTCTAATCTTAACCCTAACCCTAACCCTAAATTTTACCCTAACCCTAATCCTAATTGTAACTGTAACACTAACCATGAACCTAATCCTAACACAAACCATAACCCTAACACTAATCCTAACACTAACACTAACCCTAAATTTAACCCTAGCTCTAACCATAACCCGAACACATATCCTAACCCTAACCCTATCTCTAACCATAAAATAACCCCAATTCTAAACCTAAAGCTAAACCTAAACCTAACGATAATCCTAACACTAAACCAAAACATAACTATAACCCTAATCCTAACCCTAGCACTTCCCTAACCCTAATCCTAAATTTAAACGTAAAGCTAACACTAACCCTCAACTTAACTCTAACATGAACCCAAAACCTAACCTTAACCCTAACCTAAATATAACCCTAAACCTAACCCTAACACTAACCCTAATCCTAACTTTCTACCGAACCCTAACACTAACCAAACCTTAACCCTAACTCTAACACTAACCCTAATCCTAACCATAACTGCAACCTTAAAATAATCCTAACCATAACTCTAAGACAAATCCTAACCCTAACCATAACACTAATCTTAACCCTATCCCTAACACTAACCCTAACCCTACACTAACACTAATTCTAACCATAACCCTAGACCTAACCCTAAAACTTACCCTAACAGTTAACCTAAAACTTATACTAACCCTTACCCTAACCCTCTCCCTAACACTAAGCTTAAACCAAATCTAAATCTAATCCTAACCCTAACACTATCTCTAAATCTAAATCTAAATCTAACCTTAACCCCATATCTAACCCTAACGCTAACCCTATCGCTTATCCTATCACTATCACTAACCTATCTCTATAAATCCTAACCCTAACCCTAACCCTAACAATAACCCTAACCCTAACTTTGACAATACCCTAAGCTCTAAACCTAACACTAATCTTAATCCTAACCCTAACACAAACCCTAAACCTAACCCTAACACAAACCCTAACCCTAACGCTAACAGTATCTTTAACTCTAACAGTAACTCTAATTCTAAACCTAAACCTAAACCTATTCCTAACCCTAACCCTAAACTTAACCCTAACCCTAACCCAAACACTTACTCTAACCCTAACCATAACCCTACCCTAACACAAACCCTAAGCCTCACAGTAAACCTAATCCTAAACATGACACTAAACCTAACTCTAACCTAAACACTAACAATAAATCTAAGTCTCACACTAAGCCAAACACTAATCCTAAACCTAACCCTAACCCTAAATGTAACACTAACCCTAACCCTAAACCTAACCCTAACACTAACCCTAACCCTAACACGAATCCTAATTGTAACCCTAAACCTAACCCTAACCCTAACCCTAACACTAACCTGAAACTAACCATAACCCTAACATTGAACCTAACCCTGAGCCTAAACCTAACCCTAACCCTAACTCTAACCCTAACCTTAACCCTATAAATAACCCTAAGATTAATGTAACCCTAACTCTAACCCTAACCATAAAACTAACATAAACCCTAAAGCAAAACTTAACCCTAACCATTACCTAACACCAACCCTAACTCTTACCTAACCGTAACCCTAATCCTAACACAAACACTAGCCCTAACACTAACCCTAACCCTAATTCTAACATTAACCCTAAACCTAACACTAACCCTATCACTCACCTTAACCCTAACCCTAACAGTAACACTAACCATAACCCTAACACTATATCTAATCTACCCATAACCGTAAAACTAACCCTAACCCTAACCCTACACGTCACTCTAACTCTCTTCCTACCCATAACCCTAACTGTAACACTAACCATAACCCTAACACTAACACCAAACATAAACCTAAGTATAACACTAAACCAAACACTAAACCTAAACCTAACCCAAAGCCTAATCCTAACCCTAACACTAAACCTAAGCCTAATCCTAACCCTAACAATAACAACAACCCTAAAGCTTACCCTAACCCTAACCTGAGCATTAACCCTAACCCTAACCCTAACCCTGACACTTAACCTAACATTAAACCTAATCCTAACCATAACCCAAACACTAAAACTAACCCTAATCCTAACCCTAATGCCAACATTAACCCTAAACCTAACTCTAATCCTAATGGTAACTATAAAAATAACCCCAAACCTAACCCTAACAATAACTATAACATTAACCCTAAACCTAACCCTAAAAATAAACAAAACATCAATCCTAACCACAACACCAACCCTAACCCTAACCCTAACCCTACTTTTTACACTACTCCTACCCCTAACCTTAACCCTAACACTAAACCTAACCCTATCCCTAACACTAACAGTAATCCTAATTGTAACCCTAACCATAACCCTGACACAAACCCTAATCCTTTCCATAATAGTAACCCTAACCCTAACCCTAACACTAACACTAACCTTAAACCTAACACAAGCAACAACCCTAACATAACACTAACACTTACCCTAACCCTAAACCTAACCCTAATCCTAACCGTAACCCTAACCCTAACCCTAACCTTAACACAGACCCTAACCTAACCCTAAACCTAACCCTAATCCTAACCATAACCCTAACCCTAACCCTAACCTTAACACAGACCCTAACCTAACCCTAAACCTAACCTATCCCTAACTCTAACCATAAACCTAACCCTAACACTAACCCTAACCCTAACACTCACCCTAATCCTAACACTCACCTAATCCTAATTCCAAACCTAACTTTAACCCTAACCCTAAACCTAACAGTAACCGTAAACATAATTATAACCCTAACCCAAACACTAACTCTAACCCTAAACTTAACCTTAAACCTAACACTAACCCAAACCTCAATCATAAACCTAAACCAAATCCTAACAGTAACCCTAACCCTAAACTTATCCCTAACTCTAACCCTAAAGCTAACCCTAACACAAACCCTAACGCAAGCACTAACCCTAACCCTTACCATAACACTAAACCTAACCCTAATCCTAACACTAACACTAACCCTAACCTCACCATAAACTTAACCCTAATTCTAACACTAAATCTAAACCCTAAACCTAACACTAACACTAAACCTAACTCTAACCCTAACCCAAATACTAATTCTAACCCTAACCCTAACCATAACAATAACATTAACCTTAACCCTTTCCGTAAACCTACACCTTACCCTAACACTAACCCTAACCCTAACGGCAAACGTAACTGTAACCCTAACACTAACCCACATCCTAACAATAACCCTAACCCAAACCCAAACTTTAACCCTAACCATAACACAAATCCTAACCCAAACCCTAACCCTAACCCTAACCTAACCCTAAACTTTACCTAACCCTAACCCTAACTCTAACTCTAACACTAACACTAACCCTGACACAAACCCTAATCCTTTCCATAATAGTAACCCTAACCCTAACCCTAACACTAACACTAACTGTAACACTAACCATAACCCTAACACTAACACCAAACATAAACCTAAGTATAACACTAAACCAAACACTAAACCTAAACCTAACCCAAAGCCTAATCCTAACCCTAACACTAAACCTAAGCCTAATCCTAACCCTAACAATAACAACAACCCTAAAGCTTACCCTAACCCTAACCTGAGCATTAACCCTAACCCTAACACTAATTTTAACCCTAAACCTAACACTAACCCTATCCCCAACCATAACTCTATAACTACACTAAACCTAACCCTAAGCCTAAACCTAACACTAACCCGAAACCTAACCCTAACTCTAACCCTAACACTAACCCTAACCCTAAACCTAAACAGAACCCTAACACTAACCCGAACCCTATTCTTAAAGGAAACACTAACCCTAACATTAACCCTAATATTAACCCTAAACCTAACCCCAACCTAACTCTAAAACTCACCCTAAGCCTAACCTGAACCCTAACCCTAACCCTGTCACAAACACTTACCCTAAACCTAACACTATCCCTAACCCTAAGCCTAACCCTAACACTAACCCCAACCCTAACTGTAACCCTAATCTTAACTGTAACTGTAACCCAAACACTAACCCTAACACAAACCCTAGCCCTAAACCTAACCGTAACCCTAACCATAATCTTAACCCCAACCCCAACAATAAGCCTAACCCTAACCCTAATACTAACCCTACCCTAAATTTTACCCTAACCCTAATCCTAACCTCAACACTAACCCTAACACTAACCCTAACCCTAACCTTATCTCAAAACCTAACCGTAACACTAACCCTAACACAAACCATAATCTAACCCTAAACCTAACCCTGTTTCTCTCCCTAAACCTAACCCTAACATTAACCCTAACCCTGACCCTAACCCTAACCCTAACACTCACCTAATCTAACCCTAAACCGAAGACTAACCCTATACCTAACCCTAATATTAAACCTTAACCTAACTATAACCCAAACCCAAACACTAACGCAAACCCTGACCCTAACTCTAACATTAACCCTAACCCTAATCCTAACCCCAGCCCTACCTCTAACCCTATCCCTTACCCCAATCCAAACTCTCACCCTAATGATACCCTAGTCCTAAATATAATTCTTAGCCTATCCCAAACCCTAACTCCATTACTAGTCCTAAATCTAGCCCTCATTCTTGCTCTAACCCTAACCCTGAACCTTATTGTGAACCTAACACTAACCCTAGATCTAAACCTTACCCTAACCATAACCATAACCTTAGAACTAACCCTAATGCTAACCCTTGCCCTAGCCCTAACCCTAGCTAATCTAATCCTTAGCCTAAAGATAACCCCAACCCTAAACCTAACACTAGCCCTGACTCAAAACCTAACCCTCGCCCTAGCCCTAGCCCTAGCTCAAATGCCTAAAATACCCTTACCCTAACCCTAACATTAACCCTAGCCCTAACCTTAGCTCTAACCCTATACATTACCCTAAAGAAAAGCCTAAGTCAAATGTTAACCCTAGGCCTAACGATAACCCTTTTGTTAACACTAACCCTATCCATTACTCTAAACCTAACTGGAAGCATAAACCTAATTCTATCCATTACCCTGACCCTAATTCGAACCCACAGCTAAATCAAGCATTAACCATAAATCTTAACCTAAACCAAACCCTACCCAGACCCTGACCCTAATAAAACGCCTAGCTCTAAATTTGACCCTTACCCTACACCTAAACCTTACAATAGACATAGTCATAACCTAACACTAAAACTAATATATCCATAAACCTAGACCTGATTAGCCCTAGCCCTAATCCTAGCCCTAGCCCTAACACAAATCCTCAGCCTAGCCCTAAACCTAGTCTTAATTCTAACCAAAACCCTAACCTTAGTCCTAACCCTAATTCTAACCCTCACCCTAGCCCTAACCCTAACCCTAGCTATAACCCTATCCTTTCCCATAAACCTAATCCTAATCCTAACACTAACACTAACCCTAAACCTAGGCCTAATCCTAACACTAACCCTAGCACTAATCCTAGCCCTAATTTAGCCCTAACCCTAAACCTACCCCTAACCCAAAGACTAGCCCAAAGACTAATTCGAACTTGCAACCTAGCCCTATTTTTAGTTCTAACCCTATGTGTTACCATAACCCTAACAATAGCCCCAAACTTATCCCTAACCTTAGCCATAACCCTAAACCTAGATCTAACCATAACAATAAATATAAGCCTAAACTTCACCCGACCATTGCTAATCATAAAACTAGCCCTAATCCTAAGCGTAGTTCTAAAACAAAACTGAGCCATAGCCCAACCTTAACCCTAGACCTGACATTAGCCCTATCCCTAGTCCTAATCCTAGTTCTAAGCCCAGCCTTAATCCTAACCCTGATCTTAACCCTATCCCTATCCCTAATTTTATCCCTTGTCCTAGCACTAAACATAGCTGTAACATCATACCTTTTCCTAAAACTAACGCTAACCTTAACCCTAGGCCTGAACCTAACACTAACCCTAGCACTAATCCTAGCCCTAATTTAGACCTAACACTAAACCCAACCCTATCCCTATTCCTAAGAATAACTCTAATTCTCGACCTAGACCTATTCCTAGTTCTAAACCTATCCCTTACCATAACCCAAAACCTAGCCCTATAGCTAGCCCCAACCTCAGCTTTAACATTTGCCCTACCTCTAAACCTGGATCAAACCCTAACCTGAAGCCTAAATCTCACCCTAACAGTAGCCCTAACAGCAATGCTAATAGAAAAACTAGCCCTAACCCTAACCTAGCCCTAAAACAAAACTGAGCCATAAACCTAACCCTAACCCTTAACATAAACCAAACATTAACCCTAAACCTAGCTCTAAACCTTGTCATAATTTGAGTGTGAAACTTAACCCTAGAAGTAACCCTGACTCTGACATGGATCCTAACACTAACCCTAGTTCTAAACATTGCCTTAATGCTAAACCAAGAACTAGCCCTAATCAGAAACCAAGTTCTTTCATTAGCTGTAGCCCTAATGCTAACACATATCCTAGCGCTAATCTGAGCCCTAACCCTAGGTTTAACTATAAGACTAACCATAACCCTAACCCTATCCCTATTCCTAACCCTACCTCTAATCCTACCCCTTACCCTAAGCCAAACCCTCACCCTAATGCTACCCTAGTCCTAACACTAATCCTTAGCCTATTCCAAACCCTAACTCTGTTACTAGTTTTAACCCTAGGCCTCATTCTAGCTCTAGCCCTAACCCAAACCCTGACCTTTATTCTGACCCTAACAAAAACCCTAGATCTAAACCTGACACTAACCCTAAACCGGACCTTAACTCTACCCCTATCAGTAAGCCTATACCAAAACCTAACAGTAACACTAGCACTGGAGCAAACCTAATCCTAATAGAGTCATAAATCTAGCCCTAGCTCTAAACAAAAACCTTGAACTAGCCCTAACAATAACCCTTAACCTAACACAAAGACTAACTGTATCCCTAGACCCAATGCTATTCCTAATTATAGCCCAAACACTGATGCTTACCCTGTTTGGGGTTACTATCCCAAACACTGACACTTACCCTAACACAAACCCTAGCTCTAAACCTTACCCTAATCCAAAACCTAACCCTAACACTAGACTTATCCATAACCCTAACCCTAAAACTAGCCATAAACATAACCTGAGATCTTACATTACCCATAGCCCTAATGCTAACCAAAAACATCACACAAACCTAGCCCTTATTCTAGCCCTAAACCTAGCCCTAAGTGTAATCCTAACCATAACCCTAGACCTAAACCTAACCCTAACCCTCGCCCTGACTAGCTCAAACTCTAACCCTTTCCCTAATCATAACACTAACCCTAACCCTAACCCTAGCCCTGACTCCAACCCTAACCCTAGCCCTAGAACTAACTCTAGCTCAAACCCTAATACTTACCCTAAACCTAATCCTGACACTACCCTAGGCCTAACCCTAACCCTATCCATAAACTTATCCTTAACCCTAGCCCTAACCTTAGCTCTAACCCTATCCATTACCCTAAACAGAAGCCTAAACCAAATGCTTACCATAGGCCTAATACTAACCCTCTCACTAACAATAACCATATCCATTACTCTAAACCTAACCTGAATCCTAAACCTAACCCTATCCATTATTCTAATCCTAAACTGAACCCTAATGCTAATACAAGCCTTAACCATAAACCTTAACCTAAACCAAACCATACCCAGACCCTGACACTAATAAAACACCTAGCTCTAAACCTGAGCCTTACCCTAAACCTAACCCTTACACTAGACCTAGCCATAACCTAACCATAATACTACCACTTACTTTGAACCTAGACCTGACATTAGCCCTAGCCCTAATCTTACCCCTACCCCTAACACATACCCTCATCCTGGCACTAAACCTAGCCTTAATCCTAACCCAAACCCTAACCCTAGCCCTAAATCAAATTCGAATGCGAACCCTAGCTCCAAACCTAGCTATAATCCCATCCCTTCCCCTAAATCTCACCCTAACCCTAACACTAACACTAACCATTGCCCTAGCACTAACTCTAGGCCTAACCCTAACACTAACCCTAGCACTAATCCTAGCCCTAATTTAGCTCTAACCCTAAACTTACCCCTAACCCTAGCCCAAAGAATACCTCTAATCGCACTCCAGTCTTATTTCTAGTTCTAACCCTATCTGTTACTGTAACCATAACACTAGCCCTAACCTTAACCCTAATGCATGCCCTATCCCTAAACCTAGAACTAACCATAACAATAAATCTAAGCTTAAACCCCATCCTACCACTAGCCCTAACACTATTGCTAATCCTAAAACTAGCCCTAAACCTTGGCCTAGTTCTAAAACAAAACTGAGCCATAGCCCTAACCCTAACCCTAGCCTAACGGTAACGCTAGACCTGACATTAACCTTATCCCTAATTCTCACCCTAACCCTAACACAAAACCTAATCCTACACCTAGCCTTAATCCTAGACCTAATTTGAGTCCTATCCCTAACCATGATCAGTAATACTGATCCTGAATCTGAGCCTAACACTAACCCTATCTCTAATCATCTCCCTAAACCTAAATCTAATCTAAACACTAGACCTTGACCTAGACCTAATGCTATCTCTAAAACCAACCTTCATCTTAACTCTAGTTCTTACAATAACCGTAGTCCTACCTTATCCCTAACCTAAACCAAAACCTAGCCCTAATCTGATCCCTAACCCTAGCTTTAACTCTATCTCTAACCCTAACACTAGCCCTAACACTTAACCTAAACGTAACCCGAAAACTAAACCTTGACCTAACCCGAACCGTGGCCCTAATCCTAACCATAACCCTAGCCCTAACCCTAGCTCTAATCTTATTTATACCCTAACCATAACTCTAACCGAATTCTAATCCTAGGCCTAACACTAACCATAACCATAACCTAACAATAATCCTAGGCCTAACTGTAGCTCTAATCCTATCCATTACCCTAACTATAACCCTAACTGAATTCTATCCCTAGGTCTAACCTTAACACTATCCCTAACCCTAAGGCTGTCCATTACCCTAAACCTAAACTGAACCCTATACCTAACCATATCCATTACCCTAACCCTAAAACGAACCCTAATGCTAATTTGAGCCCTAACCCTAAAGCTTAACCTAACACATACCCTAACCTTGATTCTGACCCTAATAATACCCTAGCTGCAAAGCTGACCCTAACGCTCAACCTAACCACAACCATAGACCTGACATTAGCCCTAGCCCTAATCCTAGCCCTAACCCTAACACAAATCCTAGCTCTAATCCTAGCACTAAGCCTAGCCTTAATCCTAACCATAACCTTAACCCTAGTCCTATCCCTAATTTTATCCCTTGACCTTGCCCAAAACATAGATGTAACATCATACCTTAACCAAAACCATAGCACTAAACCTAGGCATAAACCTAACACTAACCTTAGTACTAATCCTAGCCCTAATTTAGCCCTAACCCTATCTATAGCCGTAAGACTAATTCTAACTCTCACCCTAGCCCTATCCCTAGTTCTAAACCTATCCCTTACCATAACCCAAACTCTAGCACTATCCCTAGCCCCAACCTTAGCCCTAACTTTGCCTTAGCCCTAAACGTTAATCTAACCCTAACCTTAAGCCTAAAGCTAACCTTAACACTAGCCCTGAACCTAATGCTAATTGGAAAACTAGCCCTAACCCTAACCTAGCCCTAAAACAAAACTGAGCCATAACCCTAACCCTAACCCTTAACCTAAACCAAATCCAAACCCTAAACCTAACCATAAACTTTGATAATTTGAGTGCTAAACCTAACCCTAGAAGTAACCCTGGCCCTGACATGGATCCTAACACTAACCCTAGCTCTATACATTGTCCTAACACTAATCCTAGAACTAGCCCTAATCAGAAACCAAGATTTTTCATTAGCCGTAGCCCTAAAGCTAACACAAATCCTAGTGATAATCCAAGCTCTAACGCTAGGTTTAACTCTAAGACTAACCCTAACACTAAACCTAGCCCTAAACCTATCCCTAACCCTAATCCTAACTCTAAATCCATCCCTTTCCCTAAGCCAAACCCTCACCCTAATGTTACCTAGTCCTAACCCTAATCCTTAGACTATCCCAATTCCCAACTCTATTACTAGTCCTAACCCTAGCCCTCATTCCAGCTGTAACTCTAACCCAAACCCTGACCCTTATTCTGACTCTAACACTAAACCTAGAACTAAACCTCACACTAACCCTAAACCAGACATTACCCCTACCCCTACAAGTAAACCTGTACCTAAACCTAACAGTAACACTAGCACTACAGCAAACCTAATCCTAAATATAGTCATAAATCTAGACCTAGCCCCAAACAAAAACCTTGCACTAGCCCTAAAAATAACCCTTAACCTAATACAAAGACTAACCCTATCCCTAGACCCAACACTAGTCCTAATTATGGCCCTAACTCTAACCCTAACACTAACCCTAACTGATAGCCCTAATGCTAGCCATAAACACCACACAAACGTAGCCTTATCCTAGCCCTTAACATAGCCCTAATCATAACCCTAACCATAACCCTAGCCCTGACTCTAACCCTAATCATCTCCCTAGCCCTAAACATATCATACCCTAACACTTACCCTAAACCTAACCATGATACTAACCCTAGGCCTAAACCTAACCCTAGCTCTAATCCTAACCTTAACCCAAGAACTAACCTTAGCTCTAATCTCATCCTTTAACATAAAGATAAGCCTAACTCAAATGCTAACCCTAGGCCTAATGCTAACCCTGTCACTAACACTAACCCTATCCATTACTCTAAACTTAACCTGAACCCTAAACCTAACCCTATTCATTACCCTAACTTTAACCCTAACCCTAATGCTAATTCAACCCTTAACTCTAAACCTTAAACTAAACCAAACCCTACCCAACAATGACCCTAATAATATGCCTAGCTCTAAACCTGACCCTTACCTTAAATGTAATCCTTACACTAGACCTAGCCATAACCTAACACTAAAACATTTTCTCACCATAGCCCTAGACCTGACATTAGTTCTATCCCTAATCCTAGCCCTAGCCCTAACACAAACCCTCAAACCTAGCCCTAAAGCAAGCCTTAATCATAACCCGAACCCTAACCTAGCCCTAACCCTAATTCTAACTCTCGCCTCTCCTTAAACCTAGCTATAACCCCATCCCTAAACCTAATCCTACCCCTAACACTACCACTAACCCTAACCCTAGCCCTAACCCTAACATTAACCCTAGTGCTAATCCTAGCCCTAATTTAGCCCTAACCTTAAACCCACCCCTAACCCTAGCCCTAAAACTAACTCTAACCCTTGCCCTAGCCCTATTTCTAGTTCTAACCATATCTGTTATCATAACCATAACACTAGCCCTAACTTTAGCCCTAAACATAGCCCTAGCCCTAAACCCAGATCTAACCATAACAATTAATATAAGATTTAACCTCACCTTACTACTAGCTCTAACACTATTGCTAATTTGAAACAACTAGCCCTAACCCTAGCCCTAGCTCTAAAAAAAACTGAGCCATAGCCCCAACCCTAACACTAACTTAAACGTAACCCTAGACCTGATATTAGCCCTATCCCTAATTCTTACCCTAACCCTAACACAAATCCTAACCCTACACCTAGCCTTAACCCTTGCCCTAATTTGAGTCCTATCCCTAATCCTAAAAGTAACACTGATCCTGACTCTGACCCTAACACTAATCCTATCTCTAATTATGTCCCTAAACCTAAACCTAATATAAACACTATACCCAGTCCTAATCGTAACCCAAGTTCTTACATTAGCCGTAGTCCTACATTAGCCCTAACCTAACCCAAAACCTAGCCCTAATCTGGGCCCTAACCCTAGTTTTATTCGTAGCCCTAACCATATCCCTAGCCCTAACACTTAACCTAAACCTAACCCTAAACCTAAACCTTGTCCTAACCCGAAACCTAAACCAAACCATAGCCCTATTCCTAACCATAACACTAGCCCTAAACATAGATATAATTTTATCCATTACCTTAACCATAACCCTAAGCAAATTCTAACCCTAGGCCTAACTCTAACTTAACCATAACCTTAGTCTTAACTGTAGCTTTAATCCTATCCATTACCTGAACCATATCTTTAAACAAATTCTATCCCAAGGCCTAACTCTAACCCTATGCCTTACCCTAACCCTGTCCATTATTCTAAACCTAACCTGAACTTGAAACCTAACCATACCCATTACCCTAACCCTAATGCTAGTTTTAGCCCTAACCCTAAACCTTAACCTAACCCATACCCTAACCCTGACTCTGGCCCTAATAATACCCCTAGCTGTAAACCTGACCCTAACCCTCAATGTAACCCTTACAATAGACCTGGCCATAAACCTAAACCTAAAACTATCCCTAATCATAACCCTAAACTGACAGTAGCCCTAGACCTAATCCTAGCCCTAACCTTAGCACAAACCCTACCCCTAATCCTAGCCCTAAGCCTAGCCTTAATCCTAATCCTAACCTTAACCGGAACCCTAACCCTAATTTTATCCCATGCCCTATCCCAAAATGTAGCTGTAACATAATACATTACCCTAACCCTAACGCTAACCCTAACCCTAGCCCTAACTCTAGGCCAAAACCTAACACTAACCCTAGGGCTAATCCTAGCCCTAAATTAACCCTAATCCTAAACCTATTCTGATACCTAGCCCTAAGACTAACTCTCGCCTTAGCCCTATTCCTAGTTCAAAACCTAGCCCTACCCTAACCCAAACCCAGCCCTATCCCTAGCCCCAACCCTAAATCTAACCATCACATTAGCCCTAAACCTGGTTGCAAAACCCTAACCTTAAGCCCCAAACTCACCCTAACACTAGCCCTAAACCTAATGCTAATTGGAAAACTAGCCCTAACCCTACCCTAGACCTAAAGCAAAACTGAGCCATAATCCTAACCCTAACACTTAACCTAAACCAAACACTAACCTTACACCTATCCCTAAACTTAGTCCTAATTTGAGTCCTAACCCTAACCATAGAAATAGCCCTGACCCTGAGTCGGACACTAACAGTACCCCTAGCTCTAAACATTGCCATAATGCTAACCCTAGAACTAGCCCTAATCAGAAAATGAGTTTTTTATTAGCCATATCCCTAATGCTAACACAAATCCTAGCCCTAATCTGAGCCCTGACTCTAACCCTAACCTAACTGTACCTCTAACCCTATCCCTTACCCTAAGCCAAACCCTCTCTCTAATGCTACTCTAGTCCTAATCTTAATCCTTAGCCTACCCAAACCCTAACTCTATTACTAGTCCTAAACCTAGCCCTCATTCTAGCTTTAACCTTAATCCTAACACTGACCCATTTTCTGACCCTAACACTAAACCTAGATCTAAACCTGACCCCAACCTTAAACCGAAACCTAACACTACCCTTACTGGTAAACGCATACTTAAACCTAACAGGAACACTAGCACTAGACCAAACCTAATCCTAAATAGAGTCATAAATCTAGCCTTAGACCTAAACAAAAATCTAGCACTACCCTTAAAATAACGCTTAACCTAACATAAAGATTTAATCTATCACTAGACCAAGCGCTAGTCCTAATTGTGGCGCTAACCAAAAAAATAACCCTAACCCAATGATGATATTAATCTAATAGAAACACTAGCTCTAAACCTTATCCTAAACTAGGTTTAGGGATAGGGTTAGGGCTAGGCTTTGGTTTATAGTAAGGGATAGGGTTAGAACTATGGATATGGCTAGGGCGAGAGTTTGAGTTAGTCTTAGGGCTAGGGATATGATTAGGTTTAGAGTTAGGTTTAAATTAGGTCTAGGATTAGAGCTAGGGTTAGAATGAGGGCTAGGCCTTGGGTTAGGAATAGGATTAGGATTAGGTTTAGGGTACAGTATGATATTATAGCTAGGTTAAGGATTAGGGCGAGGATTCACTTTAAGATTAGGTCTAGTGTTAGGGTTAGGGTTAGGATTAAGTCTAGGTTTAGGGCCAGCATTACGGCTATGTTTTTTTTTTTTTTTTTTTTTTTTTTTTTTTTTTTTTTTAGCATTAGGGCTAGCATTGGAGCTAGGGCTAATGTTAGGACTAGGATTATGGTTAGGGATAGTTTCAGGGGTTATGTTTATGGCTATGTATAGTGTAGGGTTAGGTTGAGAGTTAGGGTCACTTATAGAGATAGGGGTAGTATCAGGGATAGGGTCATGGTTAGGGTTTGTTTAGGTTAAGGTTTAAGGTTAGGGCTCAAATTAACATTAGGATTATGTTTAGGGTTAGGATAATGGATATGGTTAGGTTTAAGATTCAGGTTAGGTTTAGGATAATGGATAGGATTAGGGTTATGGATAGTGTTAGGGTTATCCTAGGATTAGTATTAGGGTTAGGGTTAGGGTTAAGGTAATGGATAGGATTAGACCTAGAGTTAGGTCTAGGGTTATGGTTAGGATTAAGGATAGGGTTAGGTTTAGGTTTTGAGTTAGGGTTAGGGTTTGGGCTAGGTTTTAGATTAGGTTAAGGCTAGGGTAGGGCTATGGCTAATGTAAGAACTAGGGTTATGATTAGGGCTAGTTTTAGGGTTAGGCTTAGGGCCAGGTCTAGTGTTATGGTTAGGTTTAGTATTAGGGTGATGATTTGAGATAGGTTTAATGTTCGGGTCAGAGTCAGGGTCAGTGTTAGTTTTAGGGTTAGGGATAACACTCAAATCGGGCTAGGGTTAAGGGTAGTTGTAGGGTTAGGTTTTTTGTTAGGTTTAGGGCAAGAGTTAGGGCTAGGTGTAATGTCAGGTCTAGGGTTTCAGTTAGGGATAGTGTTAATGTTAGGTTTATGGCTAGGTCTAGTGTAAGGGTTAGGTTTAGGGTAAGGGTCAGGTTTAGAGCTGGGTGTATTATTAGGGTCAGATTCCAGGTTAGGGTTTGCTTTAGGTTAAGGATAAGGGATAGGGCTTGAATTAGTTTTAGGGTTAGGTTTAGAGAAATGTATAGGGTTAGGTTTAGGGTTCAGGTTAGGTATAGAGTAATATATAGGGTTAACATTTGGGATAGGCTTATTTGTAGGGTAATGGATAGAGTTAGTGCTAGTATTAGGGTTTGGGTTAAGGTTAGGATTAGGACTAGGGTTAGGATTAGGCCTAGGGTTAGTGTTAGGGTTAAATTTAGGTTAAGTGTTTATGGTTAGGGCTAGGGCGAGGTTCAGGGTTAGAGTCAGGGCTATGTTTAGATTTGGGTTAGAGTTAAAGCTGGAGTTAGCATTAGTGTTCGGGTTATGTTTAAGGTAATAAATAAAATTTGAAGTAGAATTAGGGCAAGGTTAGTGTTATGGTTAGGGTTACGTTTAAGGTAAGAGTTAGATTTTGAGCTAGGGTAGGGCTAGGGCAAGTGTGAGAGTTAGGTCTAGGGCTAAGGTTAGGGTTCGGGTTATGCTTACAGCTAGTTTTAGTGCTACATTTAGGGCTAGGTGTTAGGGGAGGTTTATGGCTAGTGTTAGGACGATGGATAATGTAAGATCTAGGATTATGGTTATGGCTAATTTTAAGGTTAGGGTCATGGATAAGTCTAGTGTTAGAGATAGGTTTTGGGTTAGGGTAAGATTTAGAGCTAGGGTTTGTGTGAGGGTAAGGTTCAGTGTTCAGTTTAGCATTGGATTTAGGGTTAGGGCCACAATTTTACTAGGGTTAGGTCTAGGGGTATTGTTAGTCTTTGTGTTAGGCTAATGGTTATTGTTAGTGCTCCAGGTAGGTTTTTGTTTAGGGCTAGGGCTAGAGTTATGGCTATATTTAAAATTAACTTTAGGTCTATTGCTAATGTTACGGTTAGGTTTAGGTATAGATTTACTGATAGAGCTAGTGTTAATGTTTGGTTTAGGGATAGGGTCATGCTTAGACCTAGGCTTAGTGTTAGGGTCAGAATAAGGGTCAGGGATAGGCTTAGGGTGTGGGTTAGGGTTAGAGGTAGAAAGAGGCCTAGGGTTAGGACTAGTAATAGAGTTAGGGTTTGGGGTAGGCTAAGGATTAGGGTTAGGACTAGGGTAGCATTATGGTGAGAGTTTGGCTTAGACTAAGGGATAGGTTTATGGATTGGTTTAGGGTTAGGGCTAGTATTAAGGTTAGGGTTAGGGTTAAAGTTAGGGTTAAGGTTCAGATTAAAGCTAGGTTTTGTGGTAGCATTAGGGCTATTGCTAATGTAAGACCTGGCATTACAATTAGCACTAGTTTAGGACTAGGATTAGGGCTAGGTTTAGTGTTCGTGTTAGGTTTAGGGTTAGAGTGATGTTTAGAGCTAGGGTTAGTTTTAGGATTAGGATCCGGGTCATTATTAGTTGCACGATTAGTTTTAGGACTCAAATTAAGACTAGGGTAAGGGCTAGGTGTAGCATTAGGATTTGGTTTAGGTTAAGGGTTAGGATTAGAGCTGTAGCTGAGTTTTGCTTGAATGCTATGGCTAGTGTTAGGGCTAGCTTTCAAATTAGCATTAGGGTTAGGGCTTGTGTTAGGGTGAGGTATAGGTTTATGGTTAGGTTTAGATTTAGAGTTAGGATTAGATCTAGGTTTAGGGCTAAGGCTAAGTTTGGGGCTAGGGTTAGGACTAGGCTTTGGGTTGTGGTAAGGGATAAAATTAGAACTAGGGATAGGGCTAGGGCAAGAGTTAGAGTTAGTCTTACAGCCAGGGATATAATTAGGTTTAGGGTTAGGTCTAAATTAGGTCTAGAATTAGAGCTAGGGTTAGTATGAGGGCTAGGCCTTGTTTTATGGCTAGGGTTAGAATTAGGTTCCAGGGTTAGGTATGATATTATAGCTAGGTTAAGGGCTAGGATGAGGGTTCACTTTAAGGTTAGGCCTAGTATTAGGGTTAGGGTTAGGTGTAAGTCTAGGTTCAGGGCCAGGATTAAGGCTAAGTTTTTTTTTTTTTTTTTTTTTTTTGCATAAGATCTAGCATTAGGGCTAGGGCTAATGTCAGGTCTAGGGATATGGTTAGGGATAGTTTCAGGGTTAGGTTTATGGCTATGTGTAGTGTAACGGTTAGGTTGAGGGTTTGGGTCACTTATAGATATAGGGGTATTATTAGAGTCAGGGTCACGTTTAGGGATTTTAGGTTAAGGTTTAGGGTTAGGACTCAAATTAGCATTAGGATTATGTTTAGGGTTAGGATAATGGATATGGTTAGGTTTAGGTTTCAGGTTAGGTTTAGGGTAATGGATAGGTTTGGGGTTATGGATAGAGTTAGGTTTATCCTAGGATTAGTATTAGGGTTAGGGTTAGGGTTAAGGTAATGGATAGGATTAGACCTAGAATTAGGGCTAGGGTTATGGTTAGGTTTAAGGCTAGGGTTGGTATTAGGTTTAGAGTTAGTGTTAGGATTAAAGCCCTTGTTAGGTTTAGGGTTAGAGCTAAATTTTAAATTAGGTTAGGGCTAGGGTAGGGCTATGTCTTACATAAGAACTAGGGTTATGTTTAGGGCTAATTTCAGGGTTATGGTTAGGGATAGGTCTAGTGTTATCATTTGGTTTAGTATTAGGATGAGATAGGGTTAGTATTAGGGTCAGAGTCAGGGTCAGTGTTAGTTTTAGGGTTAAGGATAACACTCGAATTAGGGATAGGGTTAAGGATAGTTGTAGGGTTAGGTTTTTTGTTATGGTTAGTGTAAGTATTAGGGCTATTGCTAATGTCAGGTCTAGAGTTACAGTTAAATTGGGGTTAGGGTTAGGGCTATGGCTCAATTTTGTTTTAGAACTAGGGCTTGGTTTAGGGCTAGTTTTAGAAATAGTGATAATTTTAGGGCTAGTGGTAGTGTGAGGTTTAGGCTTAGGGTTAGGGTTATATTTAGAGATTCATTTAAATCTAGGGTTAGGGCTTGGGCTAGGTTTAGGGATTAGGTTAGGGTAATGTTAGGGTTATGGTAACAGATAGAGTTAGTACTAGAAAGAGGTCTAGGGCAAGAGTTAGAGTTAGAGCTGATTAGGATAAGTTTTGGGTTAGGGCTACAGCTATTAGTGCTAGGGTTAGGGTTACAGCTAATATAAGAACTAGGGTTATGATTAGGGCTAGTTTTAGGGTTAGGGTTAGGGCTAGGTCTGGTGTTTGAGTTTGGTTTAGGTTTTGGGTGATGTTTAGAGCTAAAGTTAGTGTAGGGTCAGAGTAAGGGTCAGGGTTAGTTTTAGGGTTAGGGATAGGACTCGAATTAGAGCTAGGTTTAGGGCTAGGTGTAGGCTTAAGGTTTGATTTAGGTTAAATGTTAGGGTTAGGGCTATGGCTCTGTTTTGTTGTAAGGCTTGGGCTAGGTTAGTGCTAGTTTTAGGATTAGCGTTAGTGTTACAGATTATGTTAGTGAGAGATTTAGGATTAAGTTTAGGGTTACATTTAGAGTTAGGGTTAGATGTAGGATTAGGGCTAGGACTTGGGTTAGGGCTAAGTTTAGGGCAAGTATTAGGGTTATTGTAAGGGTTGGGGTTAGAACAAAGAATAGGACTAGGGCGAGAGTTAGAATAAGTCTTAGGGCTAGGATTATGTTAGGTTTAAGGCTAAATTAGGGCTAGTATTATGTCTAGGGTTTGGGCTAGGATTAGGCTTAGTTTTAGGCTTAGGTTTAGGTTTAGGGATAGAGTTTGGTTTAGGGGAAGTTATGGGTTTATAGCTAGTGTTAGGACTAGGTCGAAAGTTAGAATTATGGTTAGGGCTAGGATTATGTTTTGAGTTAGTAATAAGGCTAAGGTAAGGGCTAGAATGAAGGCTAGGGTTTGTTTTAAGGTTATGGCAAGAATTAGGGCGAGGGATAGTGTCAGGTCTAGGGTTAGTGTTAGGGATAGATTGAGGGTTAGATTTATGGCTAGGTCTAGGGTAATGGTTAGGTTTATAGTAAGGGTCAGGTTTAGAGCTGGGGGTATTATTAGGGTGAGAATCAGGTTTCAGTTTTGGTTCAGGTTAGGGTTTAGTATTAGGGTTCAAATTAGCATTAGGGTTAGGGATATGATATAATAGGGTTAGGTTTGGTGTTCAGGTATGAAGTAGGGTAATTGAGAGGGTTAGACTTTCTGAAAGGGTTAGGTTGAGGCCTATGGTTAGCATTAGGGTAAGGGTTATGTTTAGGGAAATGGAGAGGGTTAGAACTAGGGTTAGGGCAAGGGTTATGGTTAGTAGTAGGGCTTGAGTTAGGGTTAGGGTTAGGGTTAGGCCAAGGGATAGGCTTAGGTTTAGGTTTAGGGTACGGTTTAGGGTTTGAGCTAGGGTTAGCACCAGGACGAATGTTAAATTTATGCTTAGGCCTAGGTTACATTTACTGTTAGGGTCAAGGTTAGGGTCATGGTTAGTGTTAGGATTAGGGCTAGGGTTATCATTAGGTTTAGGGTATTGGATAGGGTTTGATGTTGGGTTAGGTTTAAGTTTAAGATTAGGTTTTGGCTCAAGGTTAGTGTTACAGATAGGTGTAGGTTTAGGTTTAGGGTAATGGTTAGGGTTTTAGCTAGTGTTAGGTCTATGACAAGGTTTAGGTTTATGGCTATTTCTAGGGTTAGGGTTAGGGTAGATTTAGGGTTAGAGCTAGGGTTATCACTGGGGTTAGTGTTAGGGTAATGAGTAGGGTTAGAGCTAGAGTTATGGCTAGGGTTAAGGTTAGGATTAGGGCTAGGGTTAAGTTTAGGGTTAGGTTTAAGCCAAGGGTTAGTGTTAGGGTTAGGTTATATTTAAGTGTTAGGGATTGAGCTAGGATTTGCACTAGGATGAGGTTTAAGGGTTATAGTCAGGGTTAGGGTTAGGGCTATGGTTAGCATTAGGGTTAGGGTTATGGTTAGGGTAATAGATAGAGTTATAGGTAGGGTTTGGCCTATGGTTATGGCTAGTTTTAGCATTAGTGATATGGCTAGGTCTAGTTTATGGTTAGGTTTTTGGTTAGGAAAAGGTTTCGAGCTAGGGTTTGTGTAAGGGTAAGAGTCAGTGTTCTGGTTAGGGTTAGGTTTAGGATTAGGTCCAGCATTAGGACTAGGGTTAGATCTAGGGGTAGGGTTAGTGTTTGGGTTAGGTTAAGGGTTAATGTTAGGGCTAGGTCTAGGTTTTTGTTTAGGGCTAGGGCGAGAGTTATCGGTAGGTGAAGGATTAGGTGAAGATCTATGTCTAATAATAGGGTTAGATATAGGTATAGGGTTACAGGTACCACCAATGTTAGGGGTCATTTTAGGGTTAGTGTCAGGTTTAGACCTGTGATTAGTATTAGGGTCAGAATAAGGGACAAGGTTAGATTTAGGGTTTGGGATAGGGATAGAACTAGATTGAGGGCTCGTGTTAGGACTAGTAATAGAGTTAGGGTTTGGGTTAGGTTAAGGATTAGGTTTAAACCTAGGTAGCTTT